>NW_024347790.1:9512880-9595491 GCF_902729225.1 Pteropus medius | reverse complement strand
AACGGGGATTAAATTTACTTTCCCATCAAAAATAGCAAAAAAAAAAAAAATGAACAAAACATTAAAAGTCACAGTTTTACAGACATGGGACATCAGCAACAAAGAACAGAGATTCCTAACAAGTGTAAACACCCCTCAAACTAGCCAAACTACCATAAACAGAACCAGAACAAAAGTTAAGTTAGTAAAGAAAAAGTATCTGTGGAAAATCTTCATTCTGTGAAATAGTCTTTCTGAACCTAGTCTTTGTTTTCTTGCTTTAGCTAAACAGGCTGATATTTTCTCATTGGTTTAAGAAGCTCTTGGCTGCCTATAAGCCAAATAATATACACTATTTACTTTTGATAAAAAATAAACTTAAAACTTCACTTGTACGTGTAAAGGTATAATTCTCCTAGATGTTATGAGCAGAGACTATTTAGCACCTCGAATCACTCAACCTGAAAAATACGGCAGTATGTTAACTGCTTTGTGTATTTGAGGTTGTTAGTTTTTGTAACATATGACCATAGAAAGCAGTCACAGTCACATTTTAGCTACATTTGACAATATCTTTGTAAAATTTTCAATCATGTTTAACTAATCAAGATTTGAAAGTTCTTCTTTGCTTAAGGACCAAATTTATGGTCCCCTTCTAGTAAATGTAGAAAACTTAACCTTATCCCTGACTCATTTCATGACCATTATTTTACTTTTGTCCAATTTCCTCATCTTTGTTACTCTGTGGCATAGCGTATATTTCTCCAAATCATTTTTTGAATGAGGCAGTATATAGAACTGGGAGAACGGTACCTCAAACTGTATAGCATTTGACAGAAACAAGTTATTATTCAACTCAACAACTATTTTGAGTGTCAAATTATGTGTCAAGTGCAGTTTTAGTGAGATAAATAAGTGAACAAAACAAAGATCTCTGTGCCTGTGGAACTGATGTTCTAGTAGGGGAAACAGACAGAATCCATCAACATAATAGGTAAATAATATTATATGTTAAAACTGAGATGTGCCAAGAGAAAAAATTAACAGAGCAAAGTCACGGGCATCAAACATGCTGGGGGTGGAACTTGCGAGTGAAGAGAGTTCCAGGGAGAAGAGTCAGCCAGCACAAAGGTGCCGAGGTAGGGGCATACCTGGCACATGTGAAGAAGTGCGAAGAGGCTGTGTGGCTAGAGTGGGTTGAGTGGGAGGCAGTGCTGTGGAGGATGGAGTCAGAGAAGTAACGGGGACAGATGACAAAGGGCACTGTGGGCTACTATAGGGACTTGGATTCTACTTTCAGTAAAGCAGAGAGCCATGGTAGGGTTTAGAGTAGGGGAGTGATATGATATGCCTTATGTTGTTAAAGGATTACTTTGGTTCTATAGAGAATATACTGTAAGGGGTAAGGGTAGAAGTAGGGATATTAGTGGGAAGTTATTGCAGTAATTCAGGTGAGACTTGGTGGCTGGGACTATAGTATAATGGAACGAATGTTAGATTTAGATATAGTTTGAAGTTAAAGTTGACAGGATTTTCTGATGAGTTGGCTATGGAATGAGAGAAAAAGAAAAGAGTCCAGGATGACTTCTAGGTGTTTGGCATAAACTAGTGGATGGATGAAGTAACTGTCAGCCAAGATGGGAAAAATGCATGTAGAGACATTTTTGGAGATCATACGTTCAAACTTGACATTTCAGTTTGAGGGTGTCTACTAGAGACCCAAGTGATGATATTAAGTAGGCATCTTGATGTATAAGTCCGGAGTTTGGAAAAAAGTTCTGCACTGAAGACGAAGATATAAATGTCATCGGCATTTATATAGCATATAGAGTGGCGCGAGTGGATCAGATCACTGAGAGAGTAAGTGTAGATAGATAAGATTCCTAGGACCCTCCAATCCAATATTAATGCCAAACAAAATCCTTAATTACACAACTTTCCCAGGCTCTGACTCATATTTCAAAAGGGTATTGCATTCTTTCTTTCCATAACTGCAAATTCAAAAGGCAATCAACCAACAAATATTTTCTCTGGATTTAAATATGACTTAACACTATCAAAGAACTAAAGCTGCTGTCTTGGTTTGGGTCCCTTGAAAGCAGAGCCGGAATTTCAGTTTCTCCACACTCTTGGTCAATTGCTGAGCAAGCTTAGAGGGCTTCAGAGAAAGTCTGAGGCAGAAAAGGAAAGAAATTCTATGGGCATTTGAGGTGAGATGCCTACAGCATGCCCAGTAACTATCACAGTAACTAAAATCTGAGGTGGGTGAAGAGAATGTGATACAGGAGGCACACACACACAAAATGCATGATAGCTTCCAAGTTTCAAAGTCAGCTGCCTCTGGCACCACTCATATAGAATACAATTTGAATGGTGCCCCCTACATTTATTTGAGCAACATGCTAACCATATGCTGGACATAGAAAGGTGAATGAGTTTTGGACCAGATAACTCTAATTATATTGTTAAAAAACTTTCCTATACATTCAGAAAGAATTTAATTTGCAGAAGTAGTTTATTACTGCCTGGGATTCTTTACTTTCTTTTATAATACTATGTCTCAATAATTTTGTTAAAAATAGTAGAGAATGAAATGACTTACTCCCAGTTTACATTATTGCATTTAAAAAGTTGAACCCTCTTCAGTATGCTTTTTATTATGTAGATTAAACCAAATCAATCTCAGTATGGTGAGATACTCTAATAAACTGACTTGATCAAACTTCCCAAATCAAGCTAGTAAAAAAAAAAAAAAAAAAGGCAAAACAGTTTTTCCACTCAAATTTTGCAAAATTCAACAACTGATATTTGTAGAGAATTGTCACAGACCCATAAGACATTCTGCAACATTATAAACATTTGACTTTAAGCTCAGTTATTTGTTTTCTCTCCATAAGACACATCAAACAGTTAAAAAAGAAAAAAATTCAATTAAAAACAAAGTTCATTCTTTCTGAAATTTATTTTGTGTATTAAGTTTATATAATTAACAAAAAAATTAGGCTATTTTCTCTTATTTCTCTTACTAGAAAAATCTTTTTCCTAAATCAGACTTAAATATAATTTCTGCATTATAACAGAAAGAAATACATTTCTAGCAGTAATTCAATTCTGTTGCCTGTCTATCTTTCCTAATTATGGCCCTCTCTACACTGACATATTTTGTTATTCTTGTAAGTCAAGGTTCTTCCATATTTATTGCAATATTCCCCAATTCTGATTTACTGGGGAGACTGAGTTGCTTGTCTAGATTTACCCTAAAAAAAGACCCAGAGAATCAGAGGTAAAATTCAGGAACACAAGAAACCCAAGACAGTCCTGTTGAACAGTCCTTTCCTACTGTGCAAAGTTGGATTTAAATGCACCTACCCTGACCCATTACACTCTTCACCAACCAGTTATCCAGAGATCCACACCAACACAGAGTGAGCTCTGTCTCTGTTCACTTTTCTTCCTGAATATTCAAGCCCCTGTGACTATCTTTATTTGTGTTCTACTCTGCTTACTGCTAATGTTCCACAGACTGATATGCTATACCCAAAGAAACCATGTGCTCCCTATAGTATCAAAATTGTATTTCTCGAGATACCAGACTCAAACTAGAAAAATATTTAAAGAATATGTTATCATAGGTGTCTTTGGAATCTATAGGAAAATCTGCTTAGAAATCATCTTTGATGGTAATTTGATTTGAAAATTTCAGTTCTGAGCAACTTGAAACATTTACCACGCACAGAATCATGATTAGCTTTGGTAAGGCTTCAAAATGAAGATGATATTGGAATTATCAGATAAAACAAATAATTCCTGAAGACAAATGGTAAATATGAAGAGCTATTTGCTTTGGCAACAGCGGTTTTTCATGTCATTATATGGGTGATCAAGTATGCTGCCTTGAGCATAAATTTAGAGGACACTATGAGAAGGTTACAGTAGCAGCAAAGGACGTCTGGGAAATCTACAACATTCACCTGTAAACATGAGCTTGTCAAGATAAATTGTGACAACTGTGAACAGTATGTTAACCTATTTGCTTACCTTAATTTTACTTCACTGACATCAGAAAAATACAAAACCTCTAGACATTTTTTACATAAGTATATTTTATATTTATATAAACTAGTAAAAATATAAACTTTATCATGAATGGGTAAGTAAACTATAGTACATTTACTCAATGGACTTCTATGCAACTACTAAAATAGTGTTGAAGAAAACTATGTATGATGTTTAAAATGAATATAATACCAAGTTTTTAGAAAGATCATATATAGACATCTACATAAAAAAACATACATAAAAAGTTAAATTTTCAAATGGCTTTTTAAATTTGTTTTCTATACATTCCAAAGTTTTTAAATTAATGTGTGATATTTCTATAATAAAAACATAAATATTTTAAAACCCTGGCCCTCTAGATAGGAATGAATAACAAAAGTGGATTTTTGCTCCAAATCCCAAAGATCTAATTAACCTGTTGATGCTACAATTATTGAAAAATCACAGACTTCTGAATTAAAACATAAATAATGTTCTGAAAATTAGGTTTTTGTAGCTTTTAATTTTGATATAATTTGACATCTACAGAAAAGCTGCAAGAAATCCAAAATAAACGGATAAAAAAGATGTAATACACACACACACACATACTGGAATGTTATTCAGCCACGAGAAAGGAAGACGTCCTGTGATTTTTGACAACATTTATAAACCTTGAGCGTATAATGCTAAGTGGGACAAGGCTAACAGAGAAAGACAAGTCATATATGATATCACTTATATATGGAATGTAAAGGTCAAACTTGTAAAAAATAGAGAGTAAAATGGTGGTTACCAGGGAATGAGATGGTGGGAATAAGGTTGATGGTGTTTAAGGGTACAAACCTATAATGAGTAGTAAATAAGCCACAGAGATCTAACGTGCAGTATAATGAATATAGATAATAATATTGTACTATAATGATATAATGTGATCAATATTGCTTTATTGCTAATTATATTACAATATGTAAATGTATCGAAGTAACACTGTATACCTTAAATATATAAAACATACCGTGTAAAATTTATCAAATAAAAAGGAAATCCCATATATTCTTTACTCAGATTCATTACTTACATTC
This sequence comes from Pteropus medius, assembly GCF_902729225.1. Taxonomy (NCBI): domain Eukaryota; kingdom Metazoa; phylum Chordata; class Mammalia; order Chiroptera; family Pteropodidae; genus Pteropus; species Pteropus medius. Next base: position 9,590,389 of record NW_024347790.1, on the reverse strand, counting down.
TACAGCATTCATTTTATCATTCATATGCTCTTGATAGATTTATGAATTTAAATGTATATTTATAAATTTATATGTATAGTATCTTTTCTAAACCATTTGAGAGTAAAGTTAGATATTGTATCCCTTTACCCATAAACACTTCAGTTTGTATGTCTTAAGAAAAGAGCATTCTCATACAAAACCACATTATGATTATTAAAGTTGAGAAATTTAATATCGATAAATACTTTTTATAAATAGTCCATATTAAAATTTCATCGATTTCACAGTAATGTCCTTTGTGTTTATTTTTATCTATCTGGGATGAAATCCAGGATCATGCATTGCATTTAGGTGTCATGTCTCTAGTCTCTGATCTGGAACATGATTAAGACAATAAAGTATTTTGTCTCATCTTCCAAAAAACTTTTCTGAATCAGTTTGTGAGTTTTGATGAGTTTGGTAAGGTTTTTGTTTTATAGACTATGAATCAACAAATTTTTAAGACTGTACCATATAGCAAACACACAGCTGTTAAAAAATGTGTATATTAAATGCATATAATAAATATTAAACTGCGTGTTACTGTTGGCTACATTATTTTATGTTGAATAATAAACTGCAGTACTTTATTCTCCATCATTAAACTAGGAAATGGAGATGATTTTAGTGAATCCATCATTTTTATGCTGTTCTTTGAAACTTTGTATTGCTTATTGATATTCGAATAAGATTGGAACAGTTAACACTGTTAACAATGTCTTTCTAAATATTTCACCCATTTGGAGATTTTTAAGAACTTCTATTGAAATAAGTTAGACAACTCAAAATAACCCTCCCAAAACATGCAGAGGTACAGTTTTAAATAATTTGCTTAGACATCCTATCACTTTATTAAATTTGAATTTCAGTTAATAGTGTTATCATTCATAACTAGCCGGATCTGTTTTCACAAAATAGTTTAGCAAATAATAAACAGCATTATTCATTAATTAAAAGTTGTCCTTATAAATAATGTTAAGTATTAATATTTTAAAATTTTTCCTTCAACAAGGTAATATCATCCTTTTCCTGAGAAAGGAATTGCAAATGGAATTAGAAGGTAACATTAGAAAACTTATATGGCAAAATTCTATTTGAATGTCCACTGCCAAAAAGAAAAAAAGAAAAAATTATATTGTATGTACATTGAGAAATTTTGTCATCTACCGCAAATGGCAACTTCAATCATTGCTGATGAAACACTAAAATTTTCCAGAAATTTTCTTAAAATATTGTTTTGTTTTGTTTTTTGGTTTTCTGAACTGAAGATTCAACTAATGAACAAACTAAAGGGACACTTTTCTCCTGCTCTTTTTTTTTTATTAAAAAATATACATTTTCTTGATCTCTTAAATTGGTATTTCCTTGAAATAAATTATAGAAATGTCAATTTGTAGCCACATTTTTACAACTTGTAGCACATTGTCAAAATGTACCCCAGAAAGTTTTCTCCCTATGTATTATGAAAAAAAATATTGAGTTTCTGATTTAGAAAAGAATGAGTAGAAGTAGGTACTGTGGGTTAAAGCAGAAGTTCTATATTTGAGGTCTTCATAGTCTAAACATTATATAGAAATAACACCATAGTTTTAAGGGGTTTGCTGATTAAGATTCTTGATTGCCAGTAGTATAAAGCTATGTTTTCACAAGAGCAGACATAGCATTTGGACAGTTGAGGATTTATATAGAAGTCATGCCTACCCTTTAAGGCCAGTTAAATCTTAAAGCTCTTACATTTGACCTAATTTACTAATATTGGACAGTGAGTTGTATTTTCCTCAAGACTGCCCTCATTTGTTATTTGTGGTATTGCAATAGGTTCTGGGAGGATGTGGGTCCGTCCTAGCTTGGAAACCTCACTTGTTTTACCCACTTTTTTCCTCCAGTTGTCAAAAAAGATGTCTGGCACACAATCAGTGCTCAGTGATATTTTTGACAGATGGAATTTCTGACACATAAATTAATCAATGAACCGAATCAGTTGATCATAGACTTCTTGGAGGTGTTGTGGCACTCAGTGGTAGGAACGGGTTCTGACAGAGGAAGATATAGCCTGGACCTTCTCAAGACTAGCTACCTGTGCTTTCCTCCTTCCATTCCACAGGCATGAAGAGAAAAGATGAGTCACAGTCATTGAAAATAACTCAGTTACAAGAAACAAAGAATCGAGTCAGACACTGAGAGTTCAACTTCACTCTAAGTACAAATAATACTCATCTGAAATCATTATTAGGGTAAACATCTCCTTCTTTTCTATACACATATTTGCTTTTTTATTAGAACTGAGGGAACATATTTATCAATCAATGTTAGGAGTTAAAATATTGCAATGAGCTACCCATGGGAAGATAAATTTGTTATTTCATCTATTTAGGATGATGAAGTAATCTGCTTCCAGTCTTAAGATAGATAAAATCACATCTAAAAATTAAGTGGAAAAAGGTACATGCAAATGAGCAGCTTCCACATATTCAGGAGATTTCTGTGCATATTTGGTTCGATATTTATAATATCCACAAGGCGAGAACAGTTAGCAGACTGTGGTTATACTTAGACTGCTATACAAAAAGGTTCCTATTGTTAGGACATGAATATATATTTGCATATCCTAAAATCAAGATTAGATAATACACTTTCATATACTTACATCATGAATGGCTAGCTGTAAAAATAGTTTCAAAATGAAGCCCAGTTCAGAATTTAAAAACTTATAACTCTCACTGTGAATATAGAATTCAATCTTTCCCTATATTTCTATATGCTTACTTATACATATTATATTCACTTTTCTGTTTATACCTAGATTTTTATTTCTCCCAAGTGACTTTACTGGTATTTTTCTTGAAAATACCATCTTAGACCTTAGACATATTCTGATGTAAATTATAAAGTTATTAAACACATACGGTAAAAAACACATATGGATTTTTTTGCCTCTCAATAATACATTCAATCTCCACAACACCCATTACATAAGTACTATAAACACAAGGACTAAGTTCTTGACATTCACATTAATATATTAATCATTATAATTTGGGGGATATCATGTGTTATCTGACTTACTCCTCACAACTACCAAGGGGATAGATTTCACTATTCCTGCTTTATGAATAAAGGAAGAGAGTCTCCGAATGTACAAAAACCTTGCCCAAGTCTCCTGCTAGTAAGTAGAGACAAGATTCAAATCTGTCCGTCTGACACAAAGGCAGCCTGATGCAGTCAGCCCACTGGATAATAAAGTGTTCCCAGTCAGTCACTTGGAATTGTGAACAGTTTCCTCTAGACAAATACACTACGGCCTGCTGTGTGCACTGGAATGGACGTTAAGTGGGAAATAAACTCACTGAGTGTGCTAGTTTGCTGTTACTGCTCTAACAGATTGCCCAAAACTTGGTGTCTAAAAGCAACACAAATTCATCTTGTTTCTTACATGAAATATAATATAGTTATATTCATTCTTATATTTTTGTAGCTCAGAAGTCTGACACGAGCTCAAATGAAGATGTCAGCAGGGCTGCATTTTTTTTTGGCTGAAGATCTAGGGGAGACTTCATTTCCTTTCCTTTTTCAGCTTCTTGAGGCCACCTATGTTCCGTGGCTTGTGAACCCATTGCTTCATCTTCAAAGCCAGAAATGTGGCATTTCTCTGACCCTCGCTGTGTCCTCATTTCTATCCCTGACCACAGCCTGGAAAGGTTCTCTACTTTTCAGGACTCGTGTGATTAGATTAGGCCCACCTGGATAATCCAGAATAATCTTGCCATCTCAAGGCCCATAACTTAATCACATCTGCAAAGTTGCCATGTGAGGTAACATATTCACAAAGTTGTGAAAACTGGGACATGCACATCTTTGAGAAACCATCTATTCTGCCTTACCATGGTGAGCTAATGTGTGGATGACTAATAGTCAAATTTCCCTGCCAGAGGTTTTTTTTAATATTTGGCAGAAAATAATTAACATAAGTGAACCTCTAATTAGCAGTCTAACAATGTAAAATGATGTAAATAAATAAAAATAACAAAGAAAAAATCTAATAAAGTAAATTTCAGCTAGTAGGGGAGATGGAAGATTTTTGGAGGATTGAGTATTACATCTCAGAGTAGAGTCCATTTTAAGGACAAACTGAACTGAAAAAAATTTGGGACCTGGAAATATATTCCTCCACTGGGAAGTAGAAAAGATACTAGATGAAAAAGATAAAAATAGGCAGAATATTTGAGGAAAGGGGTAAGCAGAATAAGCACATGCTTCTAACATAAAACAACAATATTTTTAAGTGTATGATATGTAACAAATACTATGATTAGAACTTTACATTCATTACTTCTTTTAATTGTTATAACAATTCTATGGAGCAGGTGATATTATACCAATTATATATATGACACAAATGAAGTTTAGGGGAATAATTTAGCACAGTGTAAGTAAGTAGTAGATCCAGAATTCAAACCTAAGTTAGCCTTATTCCAAAGACCATGCTCTTAGCTACTGTTGAACTATGGTAGAAATTCAGCTCTGAGATTAGCAACAAGCAAGTCCAAAATGGTTCAGAGAATTTCCCAATAGTTGAAAAGAACATAGTCAAAGATAAATAAGGTAAATGTAATAGTCAATAGTCCGAGAAGACTGGCAGCACTGGACATTCTTCCATTCACAACTTACTCCATCTGCCAGACACATTTATTGACTAGACTCCACTCCCTACGAATGGGACAAATTAAAGAAGATATGAAAATTTAAAATTAAGGAAATGACTGAGACAAACACATATGCCCAGGCAGTTAAATAGAGAATTTTACTACTACAACTAGAGTAAAACTGATTAGGACTAAGTTTCTACAATATAGCAAAACTGAACCAGATCACAAGGCTTAAGTAAGACCAAGAGTAAATGTAATGATGCCGATTGAGAGAATCTGATGTTCAAGCTCTTTTCATCTGTTCTAAGTTTTGGATTGATACTAGAGACTGATACTGACTTAGACTACAGACAGCCAAAGACTCAAACTTTCCAGTCATGGAACAGAAGAGAGGTAAGTAGTATAAGACCCAAGCACAACAAAAAAGATGATCATCACAGAGATCATCTCTGAATAGTTTGCTCAGAGCTCAGCATTCCTATATTGTAACTGCTTTCAAAGAGCTTCCCTTATTTTTATTCCAAAACCATTCTCTTTTTAAAATCTCTACTTTTTAAATCTTTTTTCCTCACCGTAATAGCACCAGAGTTGGCAAAGCGGGAATTGTCATTTTTAGGTATGGGTCATTTGAAAGTTGAGTTTATTTGGAAATGTACATGAGCTGAAGTCAATCTAAAAGATGAGAGAGGTAAGACTGAAAGGCTGGTAATGTGTCTACATAAAAGAGAAAAGACGTTTCACTAAAGATAGAATTCATACTAAGACAGATGGATTTAAGGAAGACGAGCTTGTCATAAGTTTGTATTTCATCAACCTGGAAATGAACAACCTAGATTTGAAGAGACAGTTATACAGCAATACTTGGTTATTCTGAAACACTGCTACTATACAGATGTCAGATCGTATTAGCTCTCATACAACCACAAATTTCTAGAGAGATGCCAGGAATACAATCTCTGGGCTGTCAGCACAATTTTAAATCATGTCATTTCAACACATTGTTGTTAGTCTTTACAAGTCCTTTGTTTAATACGGGCCTAGGTCTAAAGAAAGAATTTAAATCACTTTATATTTTAACAGGATTTTTAACAGTCATATATAGTTTTTCTCTAAGAGATCAGCACTGCGTCTTAGCCCCTCTCTCCAAATGGGATACAAGAGTATAATAGATGTGAGAATTTCAAGTCTTTTTCTAGATTTACCATAGTGCATTAAGTAAATTTTATCTTTGAGGTGCATCTTTTTCTGTGTTCTATATCCCATTTTCCCTGTCAGGCAACTAATTTCCTCCTGTTGTCTTTCACTTCTAAATATTCTTCCTATTGTGCTTCTCAATGCAGCACTGCTTGTTACAGATTTTTGCTGTCCCATCTTCCTTCCAATCCATGTAGAATTCATTTTCCAAAAGTTCTAGTTTAAAAAATTTGTTATTCTAATATGATAAAAATATGTGTGACAAAGTGCTATTGACCAATAGTACTTTACATATATCACTGATGTCTGTTTATATAAGTGCATGTGCTTTTTTGTTTGTTTATTCACTTATTTAACTACATCTATGAACACTTATTATGTGCCATGTATTGTGCTAGAAGTTTTACATGCTTTATCTCATTTTTTGGAGTCTTCAATACCTTCTTTACCTTTGGTCCCAGAGCTATATGTGGTCATTCCTTATTTCATGGATACCTTCTCAAGAACAATGAAAACAACTGCCCATATGAATTGCCTGGATACTATGATTAAAAGACTTAATATATTAAAACACAGAGATATGCAGTATATACCTAATAGTCAATGAAAAATACAAAGAATGTTAGGATAGTCCTTGGTAGAGGACCCTGGTGAGTTCTAACTTGTATTCTTGGTCAGATCGTTGTATTTTTTTCTTTATATAGGATGAGGAGTGAATAATGTTGGATTTTCATGCAACTTGACAATACAACTAGGAAAGGTATTTTGGTCAAAGAGTACTTTACTGACTTCAAATTATAAGGTGTAGCTAGCTTTCCGCTCTGTCATTGAAGAAGGTCAGTTCTGGTTAAGTATCTGCTGAGGTCAAAGCTGAATCTTTTCCATGGCTGCAGTGTGTACATGAAAATTAGACTTATGCAGACAAGCAGCCTTTCTTAGAGAGAGTAGGTCCAGTGAAAAACATTGGCTTTCAAAATAAGGAAGAAAGTAGGAGGTGTGCAAATTAAATAAAGATAAGTTGTTAAAGGTTAACTAGTTTTTCCTGGTGGTGTTATAAGCAAATGGTATAGTCATTCCCTGGCTCTACAATATTTAGATGTTTTATTTCAGTCACATAGTGGGAGCTGAGAACAAATGTGGGTAAACCAGAAACAAAATACCTTCACAGAACATAAGCTAAAACCTATTCCCTTAATCCTTCAGTACTGAATCATATGTTATGTCTGGACCATAAATGTGAAGAATGCCAAAGTAGCCCTGGCATTGCCAGGCTTGGCTACATATACACACGAGGAAAAGCATACCCATCCTGAATATATTATCACCATTGCTTTGTATTAGTTTTCTATTGCTGTATAATAAATTTCTAGAAAGTTGGGGGCTTAAAACACCTATTTATTATTTCTTAGTCCTGTTGATCAGAAGTCTGGACACAGTGAAATTGAGTTCTCTGCGCAAGGTCTCATTAGACTGAAATCAACATTTTGGCCAAGCTGTATTCTCATCTGGAGCTCATGGTCCTCTTCCAAGTATATTCAGGCTGTTGGAAGAATTTAGTTCCTTGCAGTTGTAGAACTGAGGTCCCTGTTTTCTTTCTGGCTGCCCTTAGCTCTTAGCTCTTACTGGCTACACTCAGGTCCTAGCTACGTGGCCCTTTCAAAACAAGGTAGTTTATTTCTTCAAAGCCAGGGCTAGAATCTCTCTCCAGTCTGCTGCTGTGGGAAGGAGTCTTATTTAAGACTAATGTAATCAAATGAGTGACTATACCATCACCCTCGCTACACAACACAGCCTGAATGAGGGAATGACTGCCTTAGTGTATCCACAGGTCTCACACTAAGGGGAGGGGACAGTACAGCGCATATGGGAGCAGAAGTCCATCTCAGAGTTATGCTTACAACTGTTACTCAGAACAAGGGCTGAACTTTGTCAACTATGTGACTAAAGAGAGAGCAAAATGTTACTCATCTCTGGAAGCTAGGAGTTAAATATAAACAGTCTCAAGACCAACAATAGTGCTTTTCAAGAGAAAAAGAAGAGAACCTATAAATATTCAAAATTCCAAAAAAAGATATTCAGGTCTCAATCTCAATGTACCCTTTGAACAATTTGCCTGGCAAAGATGCAAATTCCTACACAGAGCAATAATAAAGCTGGCAGAGATTTGTGAATGGCTATCTAAAAGATGCCTATTCCTTATTTTTAGGAACCCTAAATCTTAACTTCCCATAAAACCATTCCCTTTACCACTATCTCCTTCTTCTCAGTTATTCTAGTCAATAGCTGGCTATAAACCAACATGCTAACAACACATTTTCTACAGATGGAGTGAAAAAAAAATCAATATTCGACGTGTAATATTAACATTTTCTGGAGTAGGAATAAGACAACCAGGTGACTAAATTTTGATTCTGGGGTATAAACCCTGTATAACCACTTCTCCATGAATATGGGTGTACCTTCAAATATGATAGGATCGTTCTTCCTTTGATTAGGTTACATTATATGGCAAAATGATGGGACAGTCGCTCCCATGATTACATTATATTATGTAAGACTACATCTGAGCAGACTGTGGAAGATTCTCTTGCTAGCCTTAAAGAAGTAAATTGCAATGTTGTGAGAGGAATACATTGCTAGGACTTAAGGAGACTTTTAAGAGCGGAAACTAAGCCTAAGCTGACATCTACTAAGAAAATAGGGATCTCAGGCATACAGTTGCAAGGAAATGAATTCTGCCAATGACCTGAATTGAGCTTGGAAGAAGATCCTGAGCTTCAGATCAGATCACATGTCAGGTGATACCGAATTTTGGCCTGGTGAGACCCTCAGCACGGGACCAGGCTAATATCTGACTGAAAGGCTAACCAATGAAAACTGTATGATAATAAATGTGTGTTGCTTTAAGCTGTTAACTTTGTGGTAATTCTTTACACAGTATAGAAAACTAATATATAAAAAAAATGATAGATAAATACAATAAATATCTAGCAAAATTAGTTTTAGAAACTTTCCGCAGCGAGATCTCAGTACTAAATCCCAGTTGGTCTTACCGAGTAGTTACAATTTTTTGACTTTTAAAATGTATTTAAAACTAAAATACACCTAATATAAACACAATCTGAGATACTACAGAGTACTGTAGATAATAAACCAAAGCAAAACTCCTTAAATTATGAAAGAATGCCAAACAAGTGGAGATTTAACCATATAATTCCTACAAAGTTTAAAGACAATCTGAATAACTAATAATGGTAGATACGTATATCAAATATATACACAGAAGCAAAGAGCACTTACTCTGAAAGTTGTTCACAGAGAAGCCTTGAGGATGATAGAATCCTGCTTTACAAATGCACTGATAGGCTCCAAGCACAAATCCTCGGCCTTTAATTGGCATACACTATGAAAAAGAAAAAACAGCAATATAGTTGATCAGAGGTTGTTTCACAGTATCCGTCATTGCAAATGGTAACAGAACTAACACATTTCCTAGATATAAAATATCTAATTTTTGAACTTTTATTTTAGGTTTGTTTGCCAACAGACATTTTTTAGAAGTAGCAAACTGAGTTTCCTTTCTAAATATATGCCATTACAGCTGCAGTTACCACACATGTTTAACTCATTCAGTTGCCATAGGGAGTAATTACTAGATGTAGTTTTTATTTTTAATGCCTCACATATCATCTTATTGCTTTAAAAGATATTTCCAAAGCCTATAAGAATATGTTAAAAGTGATTCCATGCTAAAAATCTCTATCAAAGAAAAGGTAAGTAGATGAATAGATATATAGAAGCTGAGATGTGAAATTGCTTTCATGGATTAAGTACTCATCAAATTTCATTCTTGGAACACAAGTACACAAACTGATAGAATAACAAAGCAAAAAAATTATAATGTAAATTTAGAAGAGAAAAAAAGAAAAGATGAATTAAAGATCCCAAGGGCTCTTACTTAAAATCTTTTACATAGATAAATATGCTACATGTACCTAAACAAAAAGAAAAACAATGATCGTCTTTCCAAATAGGTCACATCAATAGATAAATGGACATCACCCAAAAGCTTAATCTTGGCTTCTTTCAAGAATAGCAATTAACCCCATCAAAACTCAACTTAACACACTTCATTTCTGCTATATTGAATTACATAAGAACAAATAACTCCTATGAAAATACAAACAGCAAATCAGTAAGACAGGGGTGTTTTAAGAATCTAAACAACACTGAAATTTCTTTTCTGATATCTCTGTATGAAGATCCCACTCCTTTGCCTTTTTGCCACTATAATCTATTAATCTAATCTATAATCTAGTAAATGTGGGTTATAAAATATCCCTCTAATATAGAGGCCCTTGAGAGAAAACTCCAAATAATTCAAATAATAATTTAACAATCTAAGCTTATGTGATTAGTGTTAAGATCAATATTATATATTATGAAAACTCTAGCAAATAGAAAAATGTTTAAATATAAGATAGTAAGAGCTAATACATGTTCTAAATACACAGAGATATATAAGAAAAAATTTTAAAAGAATTTCTTGAATATTTTATTTCATTAAAATCTCCCTTTTTTTTTTCATCCAATATACTTATATCCAATTATATTCTGCCATTGGAAACACAGTCCTTGACTCAGAGCCAAATAAAAGGATAGATAAATACAAGGCAATTCAACTGTGTTGGCAAGTATTTATGAAATACTCCTGTGTACCTAGAAAATTTCTATAGATCCTAATTAAAATAACACATACCAATTATAAATATTCAGTTATACAATAGGTCAGATCATATTTCTGAACTATATAAATAAAAAGGCAATTATAACATTTACTTTGGAGAAACACCAGTATTATGTAAAGAGTATATTTTTTGAGGCCAGTCAGAAAGTACAGATTTAAATTTGACTGTATCACTCACTAGCTATGTGAATTGAGCTGTTCTCTTAACTTCTCTGAGTCTTATTATTTTTTTTTAATTTGTAAGAATAATCATTTAGTCAGAGTGAGGTACAGTTTGAAGAAGGAAAACCACCAAGATGTCCTAACAGATTAAATGTATGGTATAAGAGGAAGAGAATATAGGATGACTTCAAGGTTTTTGGCCTGAACAATCTTAAATATGGAGTTACCATCATTATGCTGGGAAAGGCTGCAAGTGGAGAAGATTTGAGGGAAAGAACAGAAGTTCAGTTTTGCAAATGCTAAGTGTGAAGTGCCTGTTTGAAATTTAATTCTAGACATCAAATAGGCAGACTGCTCAAGTAGTATGGAGATTAGGAGAGATGTCTGGTCTGATAAGACTGGATAACTGAGACAATGAAGGACATAGGCCCAAAATGGTGAGATCAGGATGTTCAAATCCTAAAAGGTTAGAGAAAAAGGAAGAAGCAGAGAATACTGAGAAGGGTAATTCGGTGCAGTATCACTATTTCATTAACTAGATTGTGGTACTATGAGCATAACATCGAATTTTTCATGATTTGCATTTATTAAACATTCATCCAGCAAAGACTAATCCAGGTTAACTAAGTTTTAGATACTAAGATTACAATAACATACTTTAAATATTTTGCCTTACTGGAATTTGGAGGTTAATGCTATTCATTGAAACAGCATTAATTCCCAGATAACATGATTCGGCATTGCAACAATGACTCAGTGGAAAATTTAAGTGTTTAAGGCAGATCTGAAAGTTTATTGGAATAAGAATATCTCTTTGCTCTAACCTAACTCTAGAGGTGAAAGAAAGATGAAGTTTTGAAAAAATCCAGTTGATCAGATAAATATTGCCAGATATAAAGTCCCTTGAACTTAAAAAAAAAGTACTCCGTAATTTTATTATGGAAAATACAGTGGTATGAATTATTAATTACTTCGAACTCTTTGTTCTATTCTTAAATTATCTTATATTCTCAAAGGAAAGAAAAAAAGGTCAATAAAATACAATTAAAAAAATATCCTGCTGTACTTACTCCAAGAATGTGGGGCATGCATGGAACCTAATGTGCTATTGCTTACATACACTTGGCTTAGAGTATTTAAGTGATCTTGGCTTATTTTTCTTTTAATGATTGTAAGTTTGCGCTCAGCTTGCCATACATTCTTGCTCCAAACCACCACCACCATTCCATAGCTACTCTAACTCTGCCAACTCCCAATCAAACTTAAATGTGTTCAAGATTAGGCGATTAGTTTAGTATCAAGCTAGTTTTTAAGAAATCTCCATGAGTATGGTGACTACTCAACAAACATTTAGAATATTTGGACTGAGGAGCTACTTTTTAAATTTTTTCTCCTTAGGGATTTAGAATATAAATATAGATCCTCACTTAATACAGGAGAAAATCTTCAAAATTTTACTCTAATTTAACATGCATTTAAGATACTAATTTTAAAAATTGGACATATTTATTTTAGAGCCTCAAGTCTAAAACTTTATAGACATCTAAGAGGGTATAAATGGGGAAAGCAGCACTTCTTCTTCCATGAGACTAGTTGTTCCATGGTATCCTCTGATATACATTAAACATTTTATATTGAGTTATAGTACCCCTATGAGAAGGTAACTGCCCACAAGATTAGATGCCCTCTTTGATGACCCTTACCAAGCCATCAGGAGAAATTTACCAAGGAGCGCTCTTAAGAACCCATAAAGTTAGGGTCTGAGAAGTAATCCAGATTCAGATGGGAAGCTATGGTGGTCAAGAGTTTATAGCAAAATTGGTAGATTCCTAGAAATATACAACCTACCAAGTCTGAGTCATGAAGAAATCAAAAATCTAAAATAAATAAAAGAACTTATTCGTAAGTTCTAGTAAGAGATCAAATCATAATCAAAAACCTCCCAACAGAGAAAATCCCAGGACCAGATAGCTTCAATGTATAATTCTACCAAATATTTAAATAATACCAATACTCCTCAAGCTCTTCCAAAAAATTGGAGAACACTTTCTAACTCATTTTATGAGGCCAGCATTACCCTAATACCAAAGCCAGACAAAACCACTACAAGGAAAAAAAAAAGAAACTACAGACCAATAATCTTGAATAATATGGATATGAAAATCTTCAATAAAATACTAGCAAACCAAATGCAAGTGCATTAAAGAAACATACACCATAACCAAGTGGGATTGGAATTCAAGGATGGTTCAACTTACAAAAATCAATCAATGTAATACACCACATCAACAGAATGGACCAAACAACACAATCATTTCAAATAATGCAGAAAAAGCTTTTGACAAAATTCAATACTCTTTTGTGATTAAAAGGAAACTCAAAAAAACTAGGAAGAAGAAAAATACTTCAACTTAATAATGGCCACATATGAAAAGCCTAGAGCCAACATCATACTCAATGCTGAAAGACTGAAAGCATTTCCTCTAACATCAGGAACAAGGAAAGGATTCCTATTGTCACTACTATTCAGTGTAGCACTGTAAGTCCTAGCCATAGCAATTAGGCAAGAAAAAAGATATTAAAGGTATTCAAAAAGAAAAGGAAGAAGCACAATTATTTGTGTTTGTAGAGGACATGGTCTTATATGTAGAAAACCGTAAAAATTTCACACATACACACACACACAAAATAAACTGTTAGGATTAATAAATATATTTTGCTAAGTTTCAAGATACAAAGTCAACATATGAAATTGATTGTTTCTATACACTAACAATAAATAATCCAGAAAGAAAATTGTTTTAAAATCCCATTTAAATAACTTCAAAAAGAATAAAATACTCAGGAATAAACTTAACCAAGGAAGTGAAAGACTGGTAAATTGAAAATAAAGCATTGTTGAAAGAAAATAAATAAGACACAAACAAATGAAATGATATCAGTGTTTATGAATTGGAAGACTCATTATTCAAATACCTATACTACCCATCGCAATCCCTACCAAAATCCCTAAAAAATCCCAGTGTCAATTTTTGCAGAAATAGCATAAAACTATTTTTAGAGTCATGTGGAATCTCAAGGACCCCAAATAGCCAAAACAATTTTTTAAAAAAATGAACAAAGTTGGAGATCTCACACTTCCGTATTTTGAACATATCACAAAGTGATGGTAATTAAAATGCTCTGGTACTGGCATGGAGGCAGACATATAGAATGGTACAGAATAGAGAGCCCAACGATAAACCCTCAATGGTCAAAGGATGTTTGCAAGGATGCCAAGACCAAGTAACAGAAGATAGAACAGTCTCTTTAACAAATGGTGTTGAGAAAACTGGATAGCCACATGTAAAAGAATGAAGTTGGACCTTTCTTTACCTTACACCATATACAAATATTAACTCAAAATGGATTAAAGATCTAAGCATAATGCCTAAAACCATTGAAACTCTAAGAAGAAAACAGAGGAAAACAATTACATTGAATTTGGGAATAAGTTCTCAGATATGACACCAAAAGCACAGGCAACAAAAACAAAAACAGACAGATGGGACTACACCAAACTTAAAAACTTTTGTGAATCAAAGAATACAATCAATGGAGTGAAAAGGCAACCTATGCAATGAGAGAAAAGACTGAAAACTATATAACTGATAAGGAGTTAATATCCAGAATATAAAAAGAACTCCTACAACAACAACAACAACAACAACAAAACTCACAAATAACATGATTTAAAAATGGGCAAAAATTTGAATAGACATTTCTCCAAAGAAGATATACAAATGGCCAACAAGTGCATGAAAAGATTCTCAACATCAGTAGAGAACACAAATCAAAAGCACAATGAGGTATTCCTATACCCATTATGATGGTTACTATCAGTAAAATAACAAATGTTGGTGAGGATGTGGAGAAATTGGAATACTTGTGCACTGTCAGCAGGAATATAAAACAGTGTAGTCACTTATGGAAACAATTATGGAAGTTCCTCAAGAATTTTTTTTAAATTGCCATCTGATCCAGTAATCTTATCTCTGGTATATATATACAAAGGACTTGAAAGCAGGGTCTTGAAGAGATATTTTAACACTCATGTTCGTCACAGCTTTATTTACAACAGCCAAGAGCTAGAAGCATTCTAAATGTTCATCAATGGTTAAAGAAAATGTGGTATATACATACAATGTAATTATTACTCAGCCTGAAAAAAGAAGGAAATCCTGTCACATGCTACAATACAGTACAACCTTGAGAACATTATGCTAAGCCAGTCACAAAAAGACCAATATTCTGATTTTACTCATGTGTAGTATCTAAAGTAATTAAATTCATAGATAAAGAAAGAATGGTGGTTGCCAGGGGCTGGAGAACAGGGGAAATAAAGGGTTGTTTAATGGGCACAGAGTTTCAGCTTTGCAAGATGAAAAATTCTTGAGATCTGTTACACAATAATGTGAATAGAGTTAACATTACTGAACTGCATGCTTAAATATGGTTAAGATGGTAAATTTCATGTTATGTATTTTTACCACAATTAAAAATATCTTAATAGTTTAGAGCAAAATGGTCTTTCTTCCTCAATGATGTGTATGTAAACAGTACGGGTTATATTGCAACACATAATTGGCATGACATGTAATTCATCTAAACTCCTGGTAAATATAATTGCAGAGCAAAACCTGGCCAGCCTGACAGTCATAAATATTTTATACAGAGATGTTTCTGAGCAGTGGAATGGCTAAAATAAAGGCAAAAATTAGATATATAGAGGGGAAGTTTTGTTTGGCATTTAATGGAAACAATGCTTGTGCCTATGGATCACATTTACCTATAATTCTGGGGGGAAAATTTATTTGTATGGAAAGGAGGAGGTAAAAAAAATTGCAAATACAATAAAATTTATAAAATTCAAAATCTTCTAGAAATGGATCTTTAAATACCTTTTTTTCTTCTTTTTTTACTTTGTTTTTGAATCTTCATAAAACATAAAATATTTCTAGCTTCTCTGAACTGAACACTATGAACAGAATTCAACATTTCTTCAGGAGTCAGAATCATTACTTTGAACAATAGATACTGAACTGTGCTGAAACACACTAATGCCCACTAGAGCTATCGAAGGTTTATGGCTATTTTCTCATATGCGAAATAGCCCGGACTGCAGTACTTTTTGAGTTCTCATGCTTAGTTTTTATGCTTTATTTTCTTTTTCCTTCTTTATTTTGAGCTACTAGTTGTCATATTTTAATTATAAAATATGGACTTTCTTCTAAAAGTGTCTTTTCCCTTCTAAATTATGGTTATAATTGCCTGTATATATGAAAACTAGATCACCAGAATATAAACCAATAGTATATGAGATAAGAAATAACAAAGTAAGAGTAAATAAGATAATAAATAGTTCAAATTTACTGAGTGTTTACTATATGCTAGGCACTGATATAAGGACTGTACAAGTATTAACATATTTAATTCCATATCAATTCTATTATTATCTCCATCTTAATGATGAGAATATTAAGGTACAGACTGCTAAAGTAACTTACTCAAAGTCACACAGCTAATAACTGGCAGAACTAAGATTCCACCCTACTGTTCCAGCCCCAAGGGGAGTAAAGAATGACTACTCGGCACAAAGTATGGGGACAGAGTATAATTCTACACACAGAAGCAGATGCTACTTTGGTCACTTTGGCATCTACTTTTATTGTTCCAAGACTTTTATTTTTCTATTCTTGGTTTCAGGCAATATTCCAAATGGATCAGTATGCTGGATCATTAAGCTTCAGGTAAGTGTAAATTTTTAATTTTAAAATATATTATATATATATTTTATTTATAATATATTAATTATAAATATATAATATATTTAAAATATATAATATATTTTAAGAAACACAGTTAATTCCTACACCTGTTACAAATTTTAAAATTAAACCTTTCTCTTCCCAACACAGAGTTCTCAACTGGAATCTTAAAAAATGAATCTTCATTTTGGAGCATTCAAGTGGAGTATATCTTCTCTACCTGAATTCTCGAAAACAGCAGCCCCTCTGTGTCTAAAGAGAATCATGAAGTCAGTTAGCAGATGCTCAGTCCCAAGCTAAACTCAGCAAGCATAGCAATAGGAATCAGAGGCTTTCATGGCAGTCTAGATTGTCAGTTCTTCCACTGGTAGCAAAAACATGGCTCTGCTCTGCTTTGACAGAAGACTTATCTACTTCCAGAAAGGATTTCCTGCTATATTGAATTTATTGAGCCTCATTCAAAAAGCAGATGGCAATACCACAGAGGCATAAAAAAAGATGAAAAGCTTGATACTGGCAAGATGAAGTAGTAACTGGGTCTACTAGAATATTTTTAAAAGACAGCAGCTTTTGTTTTTCTTTTACTCCTTCTATATAACTTGTGAAGTAATACTGTGAAATGTTGAATCTGTTAGTCTGGGAGTGAGTTAAGGGGGAC
Source organism: Pteropus medius (assembly GCF_902729225.1). Taxonomy (NCBI): domain Eukaryota; kingdom Metazoa; phylum Chordata; class Mammalia; order Chiroptera; family Pteropodidae; genus Pteropus; species Pteropus medius. Next base: position 9,573,154 of record NW_024347790.1, on the reverse strand, counting down.
TTGGTACTAAAATAGGTTAATTACACTAATATCCAGTAGCTCTTCACAACTATTTACAAGTTTATTAAAACAAAAGGAAAACACTCAAACAGAGGAAATCTAAAAGGCCTGCAGGCAATGATAGGGTACACATCACCCACATATTTCATCAAACAATTTTCCAGAAAAACAAGAACTCATGAATAAGAAATAATGCAGTATTTCACCAGGGAAAAAAAGAACTACATTGTGTCTCTATTATTCATTAGCTGCCAGAACCTGGATGAACTGGAGCAAGGCAGCGGCAGGGTGGGGTGGTGAGCGAGAGGATGTTTTCTTTCATGATATAGTTAAAGTTAAAAAAGAAACTGTTTTCTATTATTAATTTTTGAAATGTTTTTGTTATATTCAGTGAAGCTAGCTCTCACAAAACAAGGCTAAAGGATGACAACGCAGCAGCTGGCATGGACACATTACAAGTCTACAAACTTCACAGTGACACATAGCAAGATGCTTTGTGGCGTTTGAAACTGACTCAGGAAAATGTCAGGATTATATCTCATTGACTAAGCAAGCCCATTATTCTATTTCCTACAGAAATAGCTCCAAAGGCTTGAAAATCTAAGTACTTAATGTGCTCAACGCTTTTTAAAAATGAAACACTGCCCTTCACTAACCACAAACTTACTGTGATGCTCTTGAAACCCTGTGCTTTTTGTGGTCACAGTTCATAAGCACTGGGGACTTCTTTTTCATTCTTTTCTTAATTAAGCTCCTGCTTACTGAACCCCATTGTATTCTATTTGCTGCATCAACAAAGAGGAACAAAGCCATAGTCTAGCCCTAAGAGAATTTACAACCCACAAGCATAAAAGCAAAATCAGAGCTGCTATATAGTGCTCTATTCTGTTTTGAGTAGTCCATCTTTAGACATTTTTCTAGAATCAACTGTTTATTAGAATACAAATTGCTATACTAAGAATAGAGGGTAATAGAAGAATACATATTTCAATTTTAGAAAATTCAAAAACATTGTAAAATTGTTATAAAGTACTGCTTAAGGACATGCAGATATGTGAAAGTATAAAGAATAGAAGTAAAAAAACAAAATTCAGGATAATGATTACCTCTTGGTAGAGCAGATAGGTATAGGATGAAGGGAGAGCATATAGGGGGTTTCTGTGGTACTGGTAACAATCTATTTTTCAAGTTGAATGGTGGGTACAATTTTCTTCACTGCAATATCTACAACTCTTAACACAATGCCTGGCATATAAGAGGTACTTGATAAAAAGTATTGAAATGAGGGAAGGTAGAAAGGAAGGAAGGAGAGAAGGAAACTGATTTTAGCTTCTGGCTATGATACATTACCTTGTAGAAGACTGAAGTTCCCACCAAAAACAATTAGAGCATGTAGATAAAATAAATGGATGAACGAATGGAAGGAAGAAAGGAAATCTACTCATGTGGAGGCATCAGAAAGTGGCCAATAGAGCCAAAATTGAGCAGCCAAAAATCTGAGAAATAAGGAAAATTCATAGAAGTTCTGCATTTTGCATTTCGGTATCAAACTGAGTATCTGATGATATGAGGCACTGGGGGAAAACTGAGAATCCAGACAGATGGAAGCTGGTAAGAGGCAGAGTAGACAGCAAAACTTTGGTAATCACATAGGTCTGAGGAGAAAAAAATTAAGTTTGGGGCTGCAAAAATACTCAAGTCTTAAGGACAGAAATCTCAGAGAGAATCGAAGTGAAACTGAACCTCAAAAATAAGTGAAACTGAACCTCAAAAATCTTTATTGAATTCTTAAGCAGTCTAGAGTGAAAGTCAAAGAGGCAAAGTAGAAGCTAAAGAGAAACTGAGTTGAGTTTTTGGCAGTATCACAGTGTTAAGCTCCTAAATTGGAGTTTAGAACTCTCCAAGGATGAAGAGCCCAGTAAATACCCAAGGGTCTCAGTGAGCCCCCTAGAATACTACACCCTATAATAGGAGTGAATAAAGTATAACTTGAAGCTGTCACAGACTACTATTCATCTTTGGGACAGCTCAAGTACTGGTTGGATTAATATGATCTATCTCTATCTAGTTACTCATCAGAGACAGGGTAAAGTCTCTCTGAAAGAAGGTAATGCATCCAAAACCACTAGAACAACACAATGCCTGGCATGCAATCTTAAATTACAAACACAGAATCTTTGGAAAATGGCGGAGTGAGAGACATCCCCAGATCTCTCCCCTTGAAACAACAATAAGCTGAACATCTAAAACGCCATACCAGCATGTCTGAGTGTGGGATCTGCACATAAGACCTATTACAGGTCAGAACCCTGGGTGGCTGGTGGTGGACTGGGAGAAATAAAGAAGCTGCCTCTTGCAGCCAGAGCTCCCTGTAGGAGGAGGGGGAGGGGAGAAGGTATGGTGAGTTTCCTGAACAGCCCTACCCGAGAGTGCTGTGAGCTCCACACGGTGGGCAGCAGGGCCCAGTCATCAGAGCAGAAAGCAGAGAAGTGGACAGCAGAGAAACAATAGTTGATTTTTACCTACCAAGGTTGTAAAACCGAGGCTGTGCTGCAGCCCCCATCCCCCAACCCATAGGGCCCCTCCCCGTGTACCCTCAGACTGATCACCGTGAAGCCCAAGGGGAATCTGAGCAAATGCTACAGAAACTGTCGCTAACACTGACAGGAACTGAGACTGAGGGTAGCAAGTATAATTAAACATCTATAAGGAAAAAAAATACACTATTAAGACTACATAAAGCAGAGTTCCAAGAGGCTTAGATGCCACTTACTGGAAACCAAAAGAAAAACACCTTCTTTGCAACAGGCTAGGGACCATTATATAATAAATCTTTCTAGAAAAAAAAGCAGAATACATTTCCATTAATGCCTAGGTGGAGAAATAGTCCATTAAACACCATGAACAATCAAGGTGACAAGGCATCTCAGAAAGAAAGAGAAAAATCTCTAGAAAATAAGCTCACAGACATAGAAATATGCACTGTAAATGACAAAGAATTCAGGATGGTACTTTGGGAAAAACTCAGTGAATTCTAAAACGAGTCATAGCAACAATTTCAGGAATTGAAAAAACACCTAGATAAGCAGAGCAAAGAGACTGAAACCCTCAAAAAGAACCAAACAGAACTTCTGGAGATGAAGAACACACTGAAAGAGTTGAACAATGAAACAGCAAGCTTGAGAAATAGAGTGGAAAAAATGGAGGAAAGGATCAGTGATATCGAAGACAGAAATCCAGAAATAAATCAGAAGGAAGAAGAGAGAAACCGAAGAATGAAAAATAATGAAAGAGAAATTCAAGAACTAGCTGATACCATCGGGAAAGGAAACATAGGAATAATGGGCATTATCAAAGGTGAGGAAAAAGAGCAGGGACTAGAAAGATTTTTCAGACAAAGAGTTGACAACAATTTCCCAAATCTAGGAAATCAGCTGGAGTTTGGAATTCAAGAAGTCAACAGAACATGCAATTATCTCAACCCAAAAAGGCCTTCACCAAGACACATTGTATTAAAATTATCAAAAATCAATGACAAAGAATTTTTAGGGCAGCCAGGGAGAAGAAAACAGTAACTTATAAAGGAAACCCATTAGATTATCCTCAAACTTCTCAACGCAGACCTTACAAGTCAGAAAGGAATGAAACCAAATATTTAAACTATTAAGTGAAAGGAACTATCAGCCTAGAATAATGTACCCAGCTAAGTTGTCCTTTAGATATGAAGGAGAAATTAAGACCTTTCCATACATACGAAAATTGAGGGAATTCTACACTACGAGGCCTATAGTACAGGAAATACTGAAAAGGGTCAGCTCACCTAAAACAAAATGACAAAAAAATAAATACATAATAATAGTAAAGTGACTATCAAGCAAACAGAAGCAGAGGAGTGCAACCTTCACTAAGAAGAGGGCATTATAAGCTTAAATAATAATAAGAGAATTGTTATAACAAAATATAACGTTTAGCATACATAGGGACAAATTGAGATAACAATGACTGTAAAAGGGAGGGTTCGAATATCCAAATTCTCAAAAGGGAATGGAGATAAGGCACACGCAGAAGAAAATGGACAACTGTATATATATAACTATCCTTTACATATTCGTAATGGTAACCACACATAGAAGATTCAGAACTGAAGTATATAACATAAAACAAGAAGAACCAGAGGCAAAAGCCACAAAAGCCAACCAAAATCAGGAAAACAGAAACACAAGGACAAGGAAGCAATGGTAATACTGAGCTACCAGACAGCAAAAGATAAAATGGTTATAAGACCTCATATTTCAATAATCTCTCTAAATGTAAATGGACTGAACTCACCAATAAAAAGACATAGAGTTGCAGAATGGATCGAAAAACAAACCCAACCATATGCTGCCTCCAGGAGACACATCTCAGATCCAAAGACAATTATAGACTCAAAATAAAAGGGTGGAAAATGATATTTCAAGCAAATGGCATTCAGAGAAAAGCGGGAGTAATGGCACTAATATCAGACAAAATAGAATTCAAAATAAAAAAAGGTAAAGTAAGATACTGAGGGACACCTTGTAATGATAAAGAGAATCATGCACTAAGAAGACATAACACTTATTATTATCTATGCTCCAATCAGGGAGCCTCGAAATATGTAAAGTGACTACTAACAGAACTAAAGGGAGAAACAGACCAAAACACTTTCATAGTAGGGGACATAAATACCCTCTGTCATATAAGGACAGATCATCCAAACAGAAAATCAATAAGGAAATAACATCCTTAAATGAAACATTAGACCAACTGGACATAACTGACATTTACAGAGCCTTCCATCCCAAAACAGCCACTTATACATTCTTCTCTAGTGCATATGGAACATTCTCGAGAATCAACCACATACTAGGACACAGAGATAGCCTCAACAAATATAAGAGGGTTGAAATCATACCAACCATATTCTCTGATCTTAATGCTTTGAAACTAGAGATCAACTACAGAAAGAAACCAGGAAGAACCACAAATACATGGATATTAAACAACATGCTACTGAAGAATAACTGGATCAGAGAAGACATAAAAAGAGAGATCAAGAGATACATAGAAACGAATGATAATGATAGTACAACATATCAAAACTTTTGGGACATGGCAAAAGCGGTCATAAGTGGAAAATTCATATCATTACAAGCTTATCTTCAAAAACAAGAACAAGCCCAAATAAACATCCTAATGCTTCATCTTAAAAAACTAGAAGAGGTAGAACAAATGAAGCCGAAAGTCAGAAGAAGGAAAGAAATCATCAAAATTAGAGCAGAAATAAATGAAACTGAAAACAAACAAACAAAAATAGAAAAAATAAATGCAACGAAGAGCTGGTTCTTTGGGAAAGTTAATAAAATTGGCAAACTCATGGCTAGACTCACTAAGGAAAAAAAAGTAAGGATACAAATTTAAAAAATCAGAGATGAAAGAGGGGAAATTACAACATACATCGCAGAAATACAAAGGATCATACAAAAATACTATGAAAAAGTATATGTATATAACACCAAATTTAATAACCTAGAAGAAATAGACCAGTACTTAGAAAAAAAAAAAAACCTTCCTAGACTGAATCAAGAACTGGAAAATCTAAATAGATTGATCAGCAGTATGGAAATTGAAACAATCATTCAAAACCTACCAAAAGCTAAAAGTCCAAGACCAGATGGCTTCACCAGTGAATTCTACCAAATATTCAAAGAAGATTTAATACCTATTCTCCTCAAACCTTTCCAAAAACCTGAAGAAGAGGCAATACTTCCCAACTCATTTATGAGGCCAATATGACCCTGATACGAAAGCCTGGTAAAGATAACACAAAAAAAGAAAACTACAGACCAATATCTCTCATGAACACACATGCAAAAATCCTAAATAACATACTAGCGAACCAAATACAGCAACATATTAAAAAGATTATACACCATGATCAAGTGGGCTTCATCCCAGAGGCACAGGGATAGTTCAACATACGCAAATCGATTAATGCGATACACCACATAAACAAATTAAAGATAAGACTCATATGATCATATCAATAGATGCAGAAAAAGCCTTTGACAAGATACAGCATTCATTTATGGTCAAAACACTTAACAAAATCAGTATAGAAGGCTATATATATACGTCATAAAGGCCATATATGACAAACCCTCAGACAACATTATACTTAATGGTGAAAACTAAAAACCTTCCCTATAAGATCAGGAACAAGGCAAAGCTGTCCGCTATCGCCACTGTTATTCCACATAACATTGGATGTCCTAGTGAGTGCAATCAGACAAGAGAAAGATATAAAAGGCATCCAAATAGGAAACAAAGAAGTCAGACTGTCACTATCTGCAGATGACATGATTCTCTTTATAGAAAACCCTAATCTCCACAAGAACACTACTAGAAACAATAAGCAAATACAGTAAAGTCTCTGGATACAAAATGAACGTTCAAAAGTCCACAGTGTTTCTATACTCTAATAATGAAGTGTCAGATAAAGAAGTAGAAAAAATAATTCCTTTTGCAATTGCAACAAATAGAATAAAATACCTATGAATAAATTTAAAGAAATATATGACGAACCTATATAATGAAAACTACAAGACCCTATAAAAAGAAATCAAAAAAGATACAAAGATATGGAAAGATATTCCATGTTCTGAAATTGGAAGAATCAACATAGTTAAAATGACCTTATTATCTAAAGCATTATACAGATTTAATGCAATCCCCATCAAAATCCCATTGGCATTTTTTAAATAAATAGAACAAAAAAAAATCATCAGATTTGTATGGAAGCACAAAAGACCCTGAACTGCCAAAGTTATCCTGAGAAAAAAGAACCAGGCTGGAGGCATCACTCTGCTAGACTTCAAATTAGCAGATTTGATTACTGACAAAGCAACAGTAATCAAAATGGCATGGTATTGGCAGCAAAACAGACACACAGACCAATGGAACAGAATTGATAGTCCATAAGTAAATCCATATTTATATGGGCAAATAACTTTCGACAAAAAGCCAAAAACATACAGTGGAGAAAGGAAAGCATCTTCAAAAATGGTGTTGGAAAAACTGGAAAGCCACCTGCAAAAGAATGAAACTAGACTGTTGTCTATCACCGCACACCAAAATTAACTCAAAATAGATTCAGGACCTGAATATAAGACCTGAAACAATAAAACGCATAGAAGAAAATATAGGAACTAAACTCAAGGACCTTGGACTTAAAGAGGATTTTATGAATTTGACCTCAAAGGCAAAGGAAGTAAAAGCTGAAATATATAAGTGGAACTACATCAAACTAAAAGGTTCTTCTCAGCAAAAGAAATCATCAACAAGATAAAGAGACAACCATCCAAATGGGAAAATATATTTGTAAGCAACACCTCTGATAAGGGCCTAATATGCAAAATATATAAAGAACTTCTGACTCAATAACACCAAAAAAATAAATGATCCAATCAAAAAATGGGCAGAGGACCTGAACAGACACTTCTCCCTAGAGAACATATAAGTGGCCAACAAATATATGAAAAGATGCTCAACATCGCTAGCTATTAGGGAAATGGAAATCAAAACCACAATGAGATACCATCTCACACCTGATAGGATAGCTATAATCAACAGGACAAGTAATAACAAATGCTGGAGAGAATGTGGAGAAAAAGGAACCCTCATAACACTGCTGGTGGGACTGCAAATTGGTACAGCCACTATGGAAAACAGTATGGAGGTTCCTCACAAAATTAAGAATTGGTCTACCATATGATCCAGCAATTCCTCCACTGGGTATTTACCCCAAAGAGTTGAAAACCCATATCTGAAAAGACACTTGCACACCAATGTTCATTGCAGCATTATTCACAGTGGCCAGGACATGTAAGCAACCGAAGTGTCCTACGCTAGATGATTGGCTAAAGAAGCTGTGGTACATATATACAATGGAATATTACTCAGCCATACAAAGAGATGAAATACTCCCATTTGTGACAACATGGATGGACCTTGAGGTAATCATGCTAAGTGAAATAAGCCAGACAGAAAAAGTTTAAAATCATATGATATCACTTACATATGGGATATAAACCTAAAAGCAACAAATGAACAGGACAAACAAACAGACTCGGGGACATGCACAATGGACTAGTGGTTACCAGATGGTAGCAAGTGGCAGAGGAGGGGAGGGGTAGACAGGGTATAGAGAGGCAAATATAGGGGGGTTGGGGATAAAGGGGATCATATATATGGTAGCTGAAGGAAACTGGACTTTGGGTGGTAATCACACAATAGAATATATATACGTCAAATTATAATGTATACCTGAAAATTATATAATTGTATTAGCCAATGTTACTCCAATAAACAATAAAAAAAAAAAGAAAAAAGAAAAAAAGAAAGCCTATGCAATACAGATTTACAGAGCTCTAGTAGGTATTAAAACTTAGTCATTGCTAGTCTATTTTGTATTTGAATTTTGAGTTTTAAAAATAATATTCAAAAATTTCCTGTTAGATTTTTCCGATAGATTACAAAACCATTTTTAAAAGGAAAAAAATGAATTACCAACACATCAAAAAAAACCAGACAATATAAACATCCACAAATGAACAGGTACTCAAGTTACTGACACAGATTTTTAAATAATTATAATCGATATATCCAAAAAAAAAAAAGTGGACAAAAATATAGAATTTCCCAGGGAACTAAAATCTATTTTTCAGAAAAAGAGTAAAGTAGGTATTCTGCAATTAATAAAAGCAGGACTGGACAGCAGAGAAGAAAGAATAAGCGAACTAGAAGATAGATTAGCAGAAAATATCTAGTCTGAAGCTTGAAAAAGAAAATACATGGAAATATAGAAAGATCACAAGGGACATATGGATCATAGAAAAGGCATAAGATATATGTATTTGGAGTCACATAAAAGAAGGTAGAAGCAATATTATATGAAAGATATCTAGCTATTAATTCAAGAAGTGCTATACATCCCAAGGTAGATAAACACATATCATAGTCTAACTGAAAAACCAAATGCACAAAAAGTATCTTAAAATAGCCAGAAAAAAAAATAATGAAATGATATCACTAAAGTAATAAAAGGGGTAAAAAAATTGTATTCCAAGGGAAAATGTCTCTTCAAATGTGAATAAAATGAAGGTATTTTAAGTCAAATAAAACCTGAAAAAAACTCAGCAGATCTATGATAAAAGAAATGGTAAAGGAATTTTCAAGCAGATGGAAAATTATGTCAGAAAGAGCACAAAAATGCAGGATAGAATGCATAGCAATGGAAAGTAAATATATGGGTAAATCTGAATTAATTTACACTGTACAAGAAAGTAATAGTAATACTATCTCATGGGCTTTCATTATATCTTGAATTAAAATGCAATACAAAAGTCAGGGGAGAAGGTAATTACTGTTAAAAGGTGCTGATATCTTCATCTGAGAAAGTTAAAAGAAATAACTTATATTAGTCTGTAATAAGCTAGGATGCATGTTCTAATTCATAGAGTAACTACTAAAAGTATAGAAAAATAGTGTATAAACTAACAGGCAAAGAGAAAAAAGGTTTCAAAATAGTAATAAAAAGAAATGCTACATTAATGCCAAATAAGGCAGGGGGAGAGAGAGAGATAGAGAGAGAGAAATCGAATTGGACAGATAGAGAAAACATACTAAGATGATATATATAAATAAAATAAACAAGAAAGAAAAGAAAAAAATAGAAACACAAGTGGGCTCTCTGATTTCTAATAATGATTTCTTTTAAAATTTGCGATCATTGTTATGTGGTATTTCCAGTGATGATTACCAAGTAGATTCATTTGTATATTAAGACTTTTCAACTTATGTGATGTATGTTTATGTTTTTAGAAAAGAATAAAAACAGGGAAAACTAATGTATGCTATTAGAAATCAAGATAGCCATTACCTTTGAAATGGGGTGAGTGGGACACTGTTTGCAAGAGAGCAAAAATGGACTTTTTGCTGGTAATGTTCTTTTCCTATCTAAGCGTTTGTTAAGTATGGTCATTTTGTGTATTATTCTGTATGTATTTTGCACCTGAATAAAAGTTTTAAAAAATAAACGAGTACCACTATGAGAAACCACTTCATCCTCACTAGGATGACTGAAATAAAAAAGGCAAATAATAACATGTGTTGGTGAGGATGCAGAGAAATTGGTACCCTTATACATTACTGGAACGATTGTAAAACAGTACGTTACTTTGGAAAAACAGAGTATTGTCTCCTTTAAATATTAAATATAATTTCCACATGACCCAGCAATTCCACTCCTAGGTTTATATCTAAGAAAAATGAAAATATGTCCACACAAAAATGTGCACAGAGTTCATAGTAGCATTATTCATAATAGCCAAAACATGGAAATAACTCAAATGTCCATCAGCTGATGAATGGATAAATAAAATGTGTTCCATTCATGTATAGTAAATTCTCACTTAACGTCATCAATGGGTTCTTGGAAATTGTGACTTTAAGTGAAATGATGTATAATGAAATCAACATACCATAGGCTAATTGATTTAAACAAGAGTTAAATTCCGATGGCATATAGATCATCACAAAAACATCACCAAACTTTTAAATAAAGACCTGAATATTTCTATTATTAAATATGACAATAAACATAATCTATACATACATTTAATAAAGATTAATAAAAACAAGTAAAATTATTTTCCAAGTTCAGGGTTATGGGTGGCCAAAGCCTATCCCACAAGTTCAGGGTACCAGGTGGAAACCAACTCTGGACAGGATGCATTCTATCACAGGGAGCACTCACACACACACACACAAACATACACACACCCATACTCACTCAGACTGGGACAATTTAGACATGCCAGTTCACCTAACTGCACACCTCTGGGATGTGGGTCCTCCCAGAGTAACTGGAAAAAACCCACGAAGATGTTGGGAGGTGTAAACTCCACACAGATAGTGGCCTCATCCAAGAATCAATATTTTTGTTTCTCATTAACTTTATAACCAGGCAACCTTGAACAAAATAATATTATTTGAGAACCTGCTGTGATGGAATATTATTCAGGAGTAAAAAAGAATGAAGTACTGATATGTGCTACAACATAAATGCATCTTGAAAAAGTGTGCTAAGTTCTAGAAGCCAGTCACAAAATACTACATAGTGTATGATTCATTTATATGAAATTTCCAGAATAGACATAGAAAGTACAATTGTGGTTGCCAAGTGCTGAGAGGAGATAAGAGTAGATATAGGGTTTTCTTTTTTTGGGGGGTGGGGGGGTGGTAATGACAAAGATGCTCTGAAATTAATTGTAATGATTGCACAACTCTGAATATACTAAAAACCACTGAATTGTACATTTTAAAAGGGTGAATTTTATAGAATATAAATTATATATTGATAAAACTGTTATAAAAAGAATAACCAAGTATACAAAAGATATTTCTTTGAAAACTGAGAAAATGCAAGCAATAGAAAGAAATATACACTCCTATAACAGACAAGGGAGCTTATTTGGTAAAGTATTACATATTTAGTAATACTTTTTCTTAGTCATTCTTGTTTGCTATAACAAAATACTATAGACTGAGTGGCTTAAACACAGATATTTGTTTATGACAGTTCTAGACACCAAGGAGTCCAAGATCAAGGTGCTGGCAGATTCAGTTCCAAGTGAAAGCCTCTTCCTGAGTCTTATAACGACACTAGTCACACTATGAGGCCCCATTATGACCTCCTCTAAATCTAATTAACTTCCAAAGGCCCATTTCCAAATATCATCACACTGGGCTTCTACAGACAAACTTCAAGGGACACAAAAATTCAGTCCATAACATGCTTACAGTGTACAAGAACATAAAAGACAAGATGGATAATATCGACAGAGATTGGCACACAATAAAAAGAAGTGAATGGATTTTAATAAATGAAAAACAGTAATATTAATTAAAAATTAAATCAACTGATTAAATATCCATGGGACACAGATGAAGAAAGAATTATTACACTAGAAGCTGGATCATTAAAAATAATGTCTAGAATTAAGCACAGAAAGACAAAAAAAAAAAATGGACAATACAGAAAATAATACAGAAAAATTAGGGAACATAGTGAAAGTATCTAACATACATGTATATGGAGATCCAGAGGGGAAGTGAGAGAAACAGTGGAACAAAAGTACCATTTAAAACATAATGGCTGAGAAATTTCCAAAAAATATTAAGTTCATGTTTCAGATGCACTAAAAACCTAGGCTAAATTAATACAAGGCAAATAACACCTAGACATATCAAATGCAAAGATAACCTTAAAAGTTTTATCTATTTGTGTCTATGTACATAGATATTCATAACATGTAGAAAGAAAATAACTGCTAATCTAGAGTTTATACACAGTGAAAATATGCTTCAAAAATAAAAGTAAATAAAGATATTTGCAGAAAACCAGAATCTGAAATCATTTGCAGCAGCAGACCAATACTACATAAAATACTAAGGGGGTGTTTATTAAGCAGAAAGAAAATGATCTCGAAAGCAAGCTTAATACAGAAAGGAATAAAAAAACATGGAAAATGTAAAATTGTGGGTTCATTGAAATTAATACTTACTGTTTAAATTACTGATACAATTTCTATGTATTATCAGGGACACTCCTAAGAAAGACTTAGAGAATATAAAATACAAAGATATATACTAGTGATGAGAAATGATAAAAAGAACAGAAGAGGAAAAACAACCAGAATCAATTAGTAAAACTGTATGTGTAAAGACAAATATATCATTAATTTTATTAAACAAAAATAAACTCTAATTTAAAATAATTTGAGTATAGTTGTTATAGACTGTGTCCCTTTAAAATTCGTATGTTAAGGTCCTAAACTCCGGTATTTGGAGATGGGACTTTTATAAAGTAACTAAGGTTAAATATGGTCATAAGGGTGAAATCTTGATCTGATGAATTCAGGTCCTTGTAAGAGATCTCCATCTCCATCTCTCCTCTCTCTCAATCTCTCTCTCTCTCTCTCTCTCTCTCTCTCTCTCTCTCTCTCTCTGAAGGCCATGTAAGGACATAGTGAGAAGGCAGCTACCTATAAGCTAAGAGAGCCCTCAACAGAAACCAAATCTTCTGGCACCTTAATCTTGGACTTCTGGCCTCCAGAACCATGAGAAATATATTTTGTTATGATAGCCCTTGCAAATTAACATATTTTGGTACTAGGAGTAAGGTGCTGTGCTGCTATAAAAATCAATATCTAAAACCGTTGCAGCAGCTTTGAAACTGCCTAATGGGTAGAAGCTGGAGAAGTTTTAAGGTTCATACTAGAAAAAGTCTACATTGCTATGATGGTACTATTGGTGTGGGCTCAAAAAGAAAAAAATTAGAGCTAGAATAAAAGCCTCCATCTTCGTAGAGCATACATAAATAATCATGACTAGAATGCTGATATATATATATATGTTGTGCATAAAAAGGGGTCTGTAATAAATCTGACTAAAAGTAATCTGACTAAAAGTGATCTGATCATAAATTCCTAACCGGGCAGGTCATGTTGGGTTGTGACAACTCAAGACTAACAATAAGGTAGGTTTATCATTGCCTTAAACAAGCCCTGTCCATTGTTCTTGTGTTTCTAGGTTAACATACCTTTGAAATACCAGAGTAATCCTCTTTTTTAGACCTCTCAAAAGAATAACCATGCTCAAGGGAGCACATAATCTTGTTAACTATCCTGTTTCTTTGAATTACCTTCATGTAATCTTCCTTGCTTCCCTCCTAAATTCCAAATGCATAAAAGCAACTATGACTGTTATTCTCCTTGAAACTAATTTAAATAAACAAATTAAAAAAAAAAAAAAGGCTGTCATTCTCCAGAGTATATGAGGTCTTTCTTCTTGGCATGTCATCAATTTGACTCAAATAAACTCTCATAAAAATTCTCTATTGTTTGGACATTTCTTACACCGACAAGATGTTAAAGGCCATTTCTGGTGAGGTCTCAGACGGAAATGAGAAATATTACGTAAACTGGGGGAAAGATGATCCTTGTTATAAAGGGGTGAAGCAGTTGGCTGAATTTTGTTCTAGTGTTCTGTGGAAGGTAGAACTTGAGAGCCATGAAAATGAATATTTAGCTGAGAAGATTTCTAAGCAAAATGTTGAAGGTGCAGTATGGGTCTTCCTGGCTACTTATAGGAAAATATAAGAGGAGAGAGATAAATTGAAGAAATTGTTACGTAAGGAACCAGAAGATAAGATTTGGACAATTCTCACCCTATTCATATTGCAAAAAATGAGAAAATACATTTGGAGGAGAATATCAAGGGTGTATATCACTTGATAAAGAGATTGTGGAATTATATGAACAGAAACACTGCCATTTTGAAATGAAGGGGATGGAGATATGACAAAATCGATCTACCAGACTTCTTAAATTCAACAGGACAAGAAGATAGAGTTATTCAGCTATGAGCATGTGTTAGCCTTCAAAAGAAGGGAAGAATGTTCCCAAAGGTAATTCAGAAATAGTCAGGGCTGCCACTCTCACAACAGGCCCAGGGCACAGAGTTGGTTTCTCCTTGTTTTCAAAGTGTGGGTCCACCTCTTTGGTATCTGCTGGTAAGGGTGTCCCCATCCAGTGTCCCAGCTGGGGCCACCCTCACAGAGAATCTGATGGGTGGGTCCCTTGCAGAGAGCTGAAGCCTGTGGGGGTCATGCTGCCATCTCAGTAGCCTGGAGGGTAGAGCATCAAACCAGGAGAATTGTTCTCTGGTCTTAGGATCTGGAATTTGCTTTGCTAAGTTTTACACTTGCTTGGGACCTTTCATCCCTTCTTCCTTCTGATTTCTCTCTTTTGGGGATGAATAGGAATGAACGTCTGTCCTACCCCTAGCCTACTATTGTAGAAAGTCTTCAGAAAGGAAGACCGAAGAACATTTTGATTAACTCGAAAGAAGACAGATAAATGAGAAAAAAAATGAACATAAAACAGATGGTAGATTTAAATCCTAACTATAGTAATAATTATATATATATACTTGAGATATGTACTTCAGATTAAACATTAAGATTGTCAAATTGGACTAAATAAATTCAAAAGCTGCTAACAAGATATCATTTAAATATAAGGACACAGAAAGAGCCTAAATAAAAGGACAGAAAATATATTATCTTATCTGGAGACCCGCCAGAAGCAAATCCTGGAAGAAAATGAATGCGAATAGTTTATGTAAGAGATAATTCCATGAAAATGGTGAAAAGGAGTAATGGAGACAAGAAAAGGAAGACATAATCAAATGAATGATGCTTCAAAAAGAGAGGTGCTGTCTGTTAACTGAGATGGGACTTAATTGCTTGAGGGAATTCTGGAGTAAAAGCTAAGCTACCTGAACCTCAGGTCAGAGCTACCTCACCTAAGTGTGGTTAAAGGCTGTTTTCAAAGACATTAAGTTACTAGCACCTAACTTTCTATATTCTAGTCAACAGAGACAGTCCTCGGATGACTAGAAATTCAGCCTGTGCACTATAATCAGTAGTTAGACTTGAAGGAACATGATTGGGACATTGGCTGCAAAGAATACACCATCCAAACATATACCAAAGAAAGCTATGTTACTATATTAATCTCAGACAAAGTAGATTTCAAGTCAAGAAGCATTACCAGAGATGAAAAAGGACATTCATAATAATAAAGACATAAAGAATATACCACAATCCAAATTTATATCTAAAAATATAGCTTCAAAATATATAATATAATCAATAAGAGATATATCAGAGACCTCTTCATACACAAAAAGCCTACCTTATTGAGATAAATTAAAGACAATATAAATAAATGGAAGGATATATCTATGTTCATGTATGGAAAGACTATTGTCAAGATGTTCAATCTCCACAAATTCTTTCACATACATTTCCATATAAAATTTGGGATCAGATTGCACTTCCAAACTAGCAATCTGATCCCAAATTTTATATAGAAATGTATGTGGAAATGTAAAAGGCCAAGAATAACAATAAAACTCAAGGGATTACTCAATGGTATCAAGACTTTTTGTAGAGCAACAATAATTATAATAATGTGGTTTGGGCACAAATCAAGAAAAGTTGTACAATGATCCAAAATAGTAAGCCTAGAAACAAACCCAAGAACATGTGGATCTGCAGAGCAGCAGGGGAAAGAACAGTCTTTTCAATAAATGGTGTTGGGTTCCTTCGATATTCATATGGAAAAATATGAAATTTCCTCCTACTTCCCAGCATATGTAAAAATAAACTCTGGCTTGACTGTAGATCTAAAATATAAAACATAAAATAAGCTTCAAGAATATAGCATAGAAGAATATCTTCATGAATTGATAGTAGTATTAAATATAAAGAAATATGTTAAAATTAACAAAACTTTTGATCGATAGATACAATTTATAAAGTAAAAGACAACTTGCTAAAAGGAGAAAGTATTTGAACATATATAATAAGAATTCACACATAAAATATAAAAGAAATTTACACATAAATAAGAAAAAGACATTCCAATGTAAAACTGAGCAAAAGTTTTAATAGTACATCCCAATAGTTACTAAACATATAAAAAGTTTCCAACCTCATTAGTCAACAGAGAAAAGCAAATTTAAAATAACCAATACATATACACCGAAATGGCTAAAACTTAAAAAAACTCAATCTATGTGTTAGTGAGGATACAGAATAAGTAGAACCCTCACATAGTGCTGGCAGACATATAAGTTGATACAATCTCTTTGAAAACAAATTTGACATTACCTACTAAGTTTGAAAATAACATATCCTATTATCCAGCTATTGTAATCTTAGGTACATACTCAATTGAAAGATATGCAAATATGCTCCAATAGAAATGTAAATGTAGCTGCACTGTTTGCAATAGTCCCAAACTGTTAAAAACCAAATGTTCATCTAAAGTAGAATAGGGAAATAAATCATGTCCTATTTATATAATACAATTCTATATATGAACAAAAATAAATATTTTAATGCTATATGCAACAGAGATGAATGTTTTAATCTCTCAAACGATGTTGAGCAAAATAAGTCATATATGCTGCATTAGTCTATTTATACAATGTTTAAAAACAAGAAAATGCAATGTATAGTATTAGAAATTAGGATATTCATTAATTTGGGAGAATAGTGAGGAGGAGGTGATGGGTAGGGGAACAAGAAGGCCTTCTGGAGTATCGATAATGTTTTCTCCCTTGAGCTGAGTGGTATACAGGTGTGTTCTCTTTGTGACAATTCTTTATGCAGTATATTTATGAGTCTGTATTCTTGCAATGTTTTTATTTCAATAAAAAATATAAAATTAATATATCACATTTCTGACTCCCCCCAAAACTTTTACTTCTCCTTTCTCTCACCTATTGTAGAAATTCTATTTTTTATTATTCTGATTTATTTGAAAGAATTATTTCATTTTTGCTGATAGAGATCTATGAACTGATTTTGAAGGAGAAAGCCTCTAGACATTAAAAGTAATTACATAAAAAATTATGTAAAACTCAGAATGTGTTTGCATGCACTCAGTACTTGGCTGCCTCTCAAGTATTTAGAATCTGAATGTACATTTGCATTTCCCAGTGAAATTTTAGAGAGTTTTTCAGTAGTAATTAGCAAATTAGCTAAAGAATAAAGGGCATAGGGCTAACCAAAAGCCAGGAACTACACTACCTATTAAATGCTAACTCAAAACTAAATGCTATATTCTCAAGTGGCACTGAGCTTCTTTTTTTATGATGGGGAAAATAAAATATTTATCACAAAGAAAATCATTTTAACTGGTATAACTGCTATCATTTTCAGCTGAAAAACATGTAAGGTTTTTAAAACACTTATTCTAAAAACAATTTCAAGATGCATAAATGTCCTTAGTTCCTCATTGAAATACACACACACACACAAAAGGTTAAAAAAAGGATGAATTTTGAGTAAACATGTAACATAAAAAAATGTTTTTAAGTGCTTTAGGAATATACATTTTTACATAGACAGTTAAATATTGGTGATAAACTTTCTTTACTTTATCATTAAAATAGACTCCTCGAAAAAATCTCTGGCTAACATTCGAAGTCCTGCACACGCTCTTCAAAGTCACAGACTTTTAGTATGCTTCGCCTTAACTGCTACTTTACACCTATTTCTGACAAAAAAAAAAAAAAATTTGAAGGGCAACATAAAGTAACTATTCCATCTTAGCATTCCTGGTATCTGTGAGTGGGAATGTCAATTATAATTGATATGCACTCTAGACTTTAAGAGGATAGATTTTTTAAAACAGAACAGTAAAACACATAAAATTCAGAAAAGGGAGATATTTGGGAACACTGAGAAGCTCTCAAAAGTACCATTTTGACTACAGAATCAGGAAAAACAATCCTTTTAAGAAAACAGAAGCATTAGCACTACATTTTTATTTAAAATTTTAAAAATTCATGGAGAAATGGAAAAAATTGAAGATGTCATGAAACAATCATTTTTTAAAAGGGTTCTGATTAACAGAGAGAAATTTATGGTAGTGCATACCAAGAGTGCTCTTGGCACTCTTTTCTTTAATGTATTTAACAATAGTTTGTATAAAGCATTGAGAGGAGGGTATTGGAAAATTGGTGGTCAAGAACATGGACTTTGGAATGAGACACACTTTAGTTCAAGTCCCAGATTCACTACTTAATAGCAATGGAATCTGGGGCAAATTACATAATCTCTTTAAATCCTATTTTCCTTACTTATAAAATGGGAATATTAATGCTTCCTATTTAATAGGACTGATTATTTCATTTTACAAATGATTATATGGTGTTTATTATATGCTAGGCATTTTTAAACACTTTACAAATATTAATTCATTTAATCCTCGTAGTAACCCAGTAAGATAGATGTGATTGACTATTATCACCCTCATTTTAAATATGAGGAGACTGAGGTAGAGATGTTAAATAACGTGTTTCGGTTCACATTCAACAAGTGGCAGAGTGGAGCTTAGATTAGATAAAAAGAATGTCCAGTCATATTCATTAAATGTTAGCATATATCACAATCATAATCACTGGAGTGATAGCAAATATAGAAGATGATAAAAGCCAAAACTCAAAGGATGATTGGTTAATTAGAACAAAATAAAATTTAACACAAAATATAGGGTCTTGTGATTGGATTCACAAAAAACAGCCACATCAGTTTCCAAATTATGATATGGCTACCCCCCAAATAATAAAACAACTTTGGCTGCATTAATAGTAATAAAGTAATCTAGAATGAATAATCATCCACAGATGGATTATTAACTTCATATTTAGAACCTCAATTTGAAGAGATTACAAATTGAAGAGATACAAAAAGGAATGATGCTCCTCCCCTGGCCCTAAAATCTCTATGATTCAATTATACGTTGTTTGTAAGAGGCATTCTTTAGATTCAAATGCAAATAGGGTAAAACCAAAGGATAGAAAACAATAGACTGTGAAATCATTAAGCACAAGAGAACTGGTATGGCTACACTAATATCAGATATTATATAATTTAAAACAAAAGTTGGTGCTAGGGACAAAGACGGACAATTTATAAAGATAAAAAAGAGACAACAATTATCAAAATACATGCACCTAAAAACAGAGCCCCAAAGTACACAAAGAAAAAACTGACAAAATTGGAGAAATAAAAAATCCAACAATAGGAGACTTCAATATCCCACTTTCAATAATGAATAGAATTAGAAGATAACAGGAAAATAAGACTTGAACAACATTATAAACCAAACAGATCTAACAGACATTTAGAAAACATTCCATCCAACACCAGCAGAATGCATGTTTGTCTCAAGTGCCCATGGAACTCTCTCCAGGATAAACCATATGTTAAGCCATAAAACAAGTCTCAATAAATTTAAAAGAACTGAAATTATATAAAACATGTTCTCTGAGCAAAATGAAATGAAACAGAAAATCAGTAATACAAAACAATGTGGAAATTCACAAATTAGTAGAAATTAAATAACACTCTCCATTAAACAAATCAAAGAAAATATCATAAAGTAGATGTATTGAGATGAATGAAATGAAAATATAACATGCCAAAACTTAGAGGATATACAGTGTATTGAGGAAAATCTATACCTATACTTAAGTAGCTATATTAAAAATGAAGAGTTCAAATTAATAAACTAAACTTCTAACTTAAGAAACTAGAAAAGAGAAAATTAAACACAAAACAAGCAGAAGGAAGGAAATAATAAATATTAAAGTGGAAATAAAGCAAAAATTTTTCATTAGAAAAAAAAGAAAGCAAAGGTTGGTCCTTTGAAAAGATCAACAGAGTTGACACACCATTAACTAGACTGATCAAGAAAAAATGAGACCAAAAATAGTAAAATCAAAAATTAAAAAAGAAACATTACTACTACTCTTACAGAAATAGAAAAGATTATAAAGAAATACTATGAACAGATGTACACTAACAAATTAGTCTAGACGAAATGGAAAAATTCCTAGAAAGACTTGAAATAGAAAAGAAATAGAAAATCTCAATAGACCTATAATAAGAAAGACTGAAGAATAATAATAATAAAAACCTACCCATAATGAAAAGCACAAGCCAAGATGGCTTTACTGGTAAATTTTTACCAAACCTTTAGAGAAGAATGAACACCAATCCTTCACAAATAGCTCTAACCATAGAAGAGCGAATACTTTCAAACTCATTTAATGAAGCAAGTATTCTGATACCAAAGTCAAAGACAATGCAAGAAAAAATACATACCAATACATATTAGTATACAGACACAACAATACTCCAGAAAATGCTACCAAATTAAATCCAGCGATATATAAAAAGGAGTATCTATACCATGATTATGTGCTATTTATGCCAGGAATGGAAGGTTGGTTCAACTATGAAAATCAGTGTGACGTACCATATTAGTAGAAAAAGACAAAGATCATATGTTAATATCAACACGCATAAAAAAATTTGACAAAATGAAATGTCATGATAAAAGCAAAAAACAAACTAGGAATATAAAAGAACTCCCTCAACCTGATAAGGGTATCTACAAAAAACCCACATCATGCTTAATTGTAAAAGACTGAAAGTTTTCTGCTTAAATCAGAAACATATCACTTACATTCAACTGCACTAAAAGCACTAGCCAGAGTGATTAGGTGAAAAAAAAAGAAGAAGAAATAGAAGAAAAACAAAACAAAGGCATCCAAATTGAAAAGTAAGAAGTCAAGTTATCTTTATTTTCAGCAGACATCATCTTGTATGTAAAAATCCTAAGAAAACAAAAAAATACTATTAGATCTAATAAACAAATTCAGCAAGGAAACAAATTTATAAGAAAAAAATCCATTTATAATAGTATAAGAATAAAATACTTAGAAATAAATACAACAAAAGAAGTGTAAAACTTGTATTCTGAAAACCAAAAACCATTGATGAAAAAAAATTAAAGACCTAAATAAAAGGAAAGACATTCCAGATTCATGTTTTGGAATACTTAATATTGTTAAGATGGCAATATCACACAAATTGATCTACAGTTGATTATTAATGAAATCCCTACCATAATCTCAGCTGCCTCTTTTTTCAGAACTGACAAGCTGATTCTAAAATTCATAGAGAAATGTAAGGGTCCCAGAACAACTAAAACAATCTTGAAAAAGAACAAAGCTGGAAGATCCACATTTCCTGATTTCAAACTTACTACACAGCTATAGTAATCAAGACTGTGTGGTAGTGGCAAGTGGATAGACATATAGATCAATGGAATAGAACCGAAGAGTCAAAAAATACAGCATTATATTTATAGCCAATTGATTTTTTATTAGGTTACCAATGTAACTGAATAGGGAAAAGATTATTTCAATAAATGGTGCTGTGATAACCAAATATTCACATGCAAAAAATATAAAGTTACATCCCTACCTCACACAAAATACAAACATTAACTCTGAATCAAAGACCTCAATGTAATAGCTAACGCTATAAAAATCTTAAAAGAAAATAGTTCAGGGGTAAATTTTCATGTCCTTAAATTTGGAAATCTATGATATGTCAAATCTTAGCTATGATATCAAAAGGGTAAATAACAAAAGAAAAAGATAGATTAAATTTTGTCAAAATTAAAATACTTTAGTGCTTCAAAAAACACCATAAAAAAAGTGAAGACAATTCACAGAACAGGATGAAGTATCTGATAAGGGAATCCAGAGTCCATAAGAACTCTAACAATTTAACAATAAAAGAAAATAACCCAATGAAAAATATGGGCAAAAAATTTGAATAGACATTTCTCCAAAGAAGACATAGAAAGGGCCAATAAGCCATGAGAAGATACTCAACATTATTAGTCATTAGGGAAATGCAAATCAAAACCACAATGAGATATCATTTCACACATACTAGAATAGCTGTAATCAAAAAGATAGAAAATAACAAGTGTTAGCGAGGATGTGGAAAAATCGGAACCTTCATATATTGCTGGTGGGAATGTAAAATGGTGCAGTCACTGTGAGGAAAAGTTCAGGGTCCCTCGAAAAGTTTAAAAAAAGTTACCATATGATCTAGCAATTCCCCCCAAAACTGATAATATATATTTACTCAGAAACTTGAACACAAATGTTTATAGCAGCATTATTCATAATAGCCAAAGAGTAAAAATGACCCAAATGTCCATTGTCTGATGAATGGGTAAACAAAATGAGATATATCTGTAGGGTAGAATATTATTCAGCCATAAATAGGAATGAAATACTGATACATGCTACAATATCGATGGCTTCTAAGTGAATGAAGCCAGATATAAAAGGCCACATATAATTCCATTTATGTGAAATATCCAGAACAGGCAAATCCTAGAGACAGAAATTACGTTAGTAGTTCCAAAGACTGAGAAAAGAGGTGAATGGGGTATAACTGTCAATAGGTAAGGGAGTTCTTTTTGTAGTGACAAAAAAATGCTCCAGAATTAGATGGTAATGATGGTTTTACAACTCTGTGAATATATTTAAAACCACTAAATTGTACATTTCATAGAAATAAAAAATAGACTTTAAAGAAAGGTAATAAAAGAATGACCAGGATGACATTATACAAGTTAGATTTGGAGAAACCAGAAATATTTAGTCCAAAGACTCATTAAAGGCATGAACACTGTCTAAAACACTTTAAAATTATATAGAATATTTAATATCTGCATTGTGTAGATATAGCAATATATTTCCTAATCATTTCCACAAACATTGCATAAATGAACCAAAGATAGCTCCTATATATTTGGCCCTCTGTTGTATTTCATTATGGCAGTCTCACCAACAGCTCAAAACCCACCAGAGCCAAAATCAAATTTTTATACAACCAACCACGTTGAACATTACTAAAAAAATCATATTTCTAGCCTGCTTATTTTTCATACCTTGCAAAATTACTCCCAACACTTGCTAGCCATAGTTGACAAACCCTGGGGCTATAAAAGATCCCAAGCCTCTGCTCCCCTTTGGAACTCTCTGACCTAGGAACTCTCTATCTTGCTTCTGAGTGACATCACTTAGACACAAAACGAGTCTTCTCTCTAGGGAGTTCTCTTGCCTTCTTCCCCTCTGAGTGGTGATGCCCTTGCTGACTCTGGAAGGCCAGCTCTGAGGGACTTCTCTTCTCTTGCAGCCTGTCCAAGAGCTACACAAATAAAGCACATTCTATGTTCCTGACACCTATTGGTCATGTTTTTTTCTTTGATCTGTCCCCAGATCCTCTAACTCATCCCAAAGGGGTTATATCATTTGATTGAAACCATCTTTTAGCTCAACATAAAAGAACATCTAGTAGTCAAAGGTATTTAAATACAAATATGTGGTGAATTGTCTGTCCCAACAAGTATCCATGCTTTGGTGGGCAACCACTTATCAAACATGTTGTAAAAAAAACCCCAACAACAACTAGATAAATAGTTTAGACTCAAAGAACATTGAAATAGCTCCCAACCTGACTTTTTAATTCTAGAAAATAATTCATGACCAAAATATTTCACTAGTGTGGATTGTTATTTCACTAGTATATCCAAATAATTCAATTTGGAATTAACTACAGTCAACAAGTTGTTTTCCTAATGGAAAATGAGGAAGACCCAATATCTAAAAAATGACAATGATTTTTCTGATTTTTATCACCATTATAAAGTATAATCCATCAATTATTACAAGTTGCTAAACTTCATGAAAAATACATAATGATAACTTCTAACAATTTGTTAACAGAAAATGGTATTAGAGTTCCAATGATAATACATAAAAACTACATTTGCTAAGTATAAATAAATACAATGAACCTATTAAATAAATAATGATCAGCCACAAATAGTTAATTACATCAATTTTTTTCTCTTATATAAGAAATTTATATTTGGGTTAGGAATAGAGAGCAAAGATGATCATGATCACTTTTAAATAAAATAATTGTTAAATATTTGTTATACATTTTAACATGAGAATAACAAGATGAAAAAAATATTCAGTTATTTACATAAAAACATACACTAATTTCCCAGATACAGCTGAGGTTAATGTGGAAATTTGAAGCAAGATAATCAAGGATTTTCACGAATGAAAGCATTTTACTATTGAATTAAAATTTGTTACTTCGTAGACCTTTAAGGATTAACTGGACATTGGTAAATCACCACTTTAACATTTTTGAGCCTTCCTACTGAGGAAAATTCTGTGATTTAATAGTGAGGAGAAGATCCTCTTCCGATTCCATAATAAAATACAAGGAAGCAAAGGTTAAAAGGTCTGACTTTTATATTTCATTTTTAGGCTATGGTCCCAACTTTTATCATAAAAAATCGGTAATAGAAACCCTTAGTGATTTAAAACAGAAAACTTGGACTCCATTCTATGCTAGATTTAACAGTTCTAATTAGGCTAAATCCACCTTACAAAAATGAGCTGTAGGAAATAATTAATCATCGTAAAGCATTTTTTAAATACCAACTGCTACATAAATGTTAAATAACAACCTTAAGTACTACAAAAATGAACCATTAAATAAAAAATTAGATTTTTTTAGAGAACAAAGTACTCAACAGGAGAAATCTATTTCCCCTAAATTGTACATAGTTGTAGTCATTATTGCTCCTGCAGAATTTTAACAAGGTTGTTTAACTGTAGAATAAGTATTAACACTACAACACTGCAATACTAAGGACACAAAGAAATTTGAGCAAAGCTGCAGAATATTAGCTTCGGATGACCTCTTATCTTCTTTCTAGCACTGTATATGTAATGTTTTATATTTTTCTCTATTTCTTAGTTCTGTTATATTCTTACAATGGCCACGTTCAATAGTAAGAAACTTCAGGAAGAATGAGGAAAGTAACATATTAGAGTAGCTGTTCCATGCATATTCTGCTTCTTAAATAACCAAAACATGGGTATTTATATCAGATACCAGTAAACAAAATTCAGTGGCTTGTAACACAGTGTGAAATTGTGTCATTAGTCAGCTTTATCCTTTTAGAAATGGAAGAGATCTCTTGAACTTGTGCCTTTATTTTGGGAAGAGCATTGCTAATGGCAGGATAGGTTTATAAAATATATAATTTGAGCCTTTGATATTCAGGTAGGCTCTGATGATTAAAATGGCAGAAGCAATCAATCAGCAAAGCCATGTTTGCCTTTTATTTCAATACTATAAACATATTAAAATAATGTTAACATAAACATACAAAAAAGCTTCTACTCTATGAAGTTTCTAGAAATTGAGATACCATTTTAAAGCAAGAATGAGTGCCAAGAAAGAAATACCCTAGAATTCTGTAAGAATTCTTTGTCTGCTTATTTTTAATTGCTACCTCAAAGATTCACTTTTTATCTGAAACAAGTCAAGGACTACCCTACTCAGCTCTAGGACATTGCTGAGCTTGCTGAGAAGCTGGCAGTGTTAGTTTTTCATTAACTAAACTGATGGCCTCAACTTTACTCTGAGTTTCACTGGAATAATATTCAAAATAGTGGTCATTAAATAATACCAAACAATCAAACAAATGGTGGCCATAGTACTAGAACATGGTCCTAGAGGTCCCCAGCAGTTCCAGAAGTCCTCTTTTAGTTGAGGAGAATTTCTGACTTCTGATGGAGGGGCCAGGACTTGAGTGAGGGTGAAGTAGGTATTTGAGTGATTCTGGCAGTGGCTGGATATTTAACCACTATTAAAAAACAAACAAGCAAAATATTGATATGGCATCTTTGATATACCAAGTCTCGTTGTCACCCTAAACAGAAGTCACCACCTGAAAAATGGAAATTCAAATACAAGGAGATAGTAGCTACCTTTATTCCTTTATTTCTTGCCTTTTTTCTTTTTCATTTGGTCCAACTCAGGTAGCCTAAACCACGCCGCCCCTTCATTATATCCCTTATTGTCTGATTTTAGTGTTTTATCATTCGTACCAGGACAGGCATTGCCACCCCCACCCAAGCTCCCTGGGACAGTTCAACATGAAAATAAAGTTGTTTACTTACTACCACTGCCACCCACTGCCTTCTGCTGAAGCTGTCACACAGATTGAGTTAACCCTCCCTCCCTCTGTCTTAGTTGGGGACTTCTTAAAGGGGTCACATTTTTATTTCAAATGCTAGATACCCTAATTGAAAGAAAGAAAACAAAGTTTAAAAAAGAATCCCAAGAATACCTTCTCTTCACAGAAATTCCTCGTGCTTAAGAGAGATTTAAAGTGAGAGCACATGTAGAATGCCAGTCTTTCTGTAAGAAAACACCTGTTCAGTCTCAGACTCTGCACAGGTGGCACCTCTTCTGTGAAAGAGTCTCATCTCACCTGGGGAGAGTTGACTATTTTACCATTTTGGTTACGTTTATACTACATATCTTACAATATTCATTTTAAATCATTTATCAATAGTTGACTGGACTTGGAGTACCTGGCAACCAAAAATTTGTTGAGTGAAATAGTGAATAAATAAAAACTCTATGATGAGCACATTTGTAAATAAACATATATTCTTGTTCTATACAGGAAGACATGGTAAAGAAAGGCAGATGAATCCTAGCAAAGGTAGAGGAGAGGCCACCAATGGACACTCACCCTCCAGCATACAGGTCTTATCCTGAAACATCTGTCCTGTCTCCAAAACAACCAATTCTCAGAAAACCTTTAGGAAATAAAGTTTGACTTCCCTGTTAATACAACACTCCTTGGAGTATGAACAAGAAAAAGCTTCCATTCCCTCACCTTCCCCAACATCCTCACTTCTGATCCTGGTCCTAACTCTTTTAAAATAAGTATATAAAATTGGCCAATGGGTCAAGTCAAGAAAATGTTGTAGCTCTACAGACAGCACCTTCAATACTATGCTCACCTCTAAAGGGCAAGTTAGAGAGAAGTGGGGGGAAAAACAAACCAATTCAGAGGAATTTTGACTAGTTTAGCTAAGGACTACTATCAATGTTTGGTTAACTAGGGAAGAGGGACCAAGGATAATTTTCATCCATTTCTCCAACAGCCCTCTCCTGACTATAATCCTGCCAACAAAATTTAATGACCATTACTCTATTTTATTTAAAAATGTTAAATTTTATTAAAAGGTATGAATTTCTGGGTATTCATAAAATATAGCCACCAAGGAATAGATCACACCTCCATGTCCCATTGATCTTTGCAAATTAGGGTCAACTCAATTTTAAAGCCTATTCTAATTCATCCTTCTGTTAGCCAGGCCTGGATGTAGCTCACTAGCTAAAGATGGAAATTCTGCCCCTGTCATCTTATTATCACTCCATAGTTCGACTTTATCTAATTTTTATTGCCATCAGGATCATCTTTGAAATGAATCAAACTTCCATGAAGCAGCCAAGGCAGATTTCCATGGTATTATTCAAATCGGCAAAATTTCCAGATGAAAGTTTGGCAAGTA
This sequence comes from Pteropus medius, assembly GCF_902729225.1. Taxonomy (NCBI): domain Eukaryota; kingdom Metazoa; phylum Chordata; class Mammalia; order Chiroptera; family Pteropodidae; genus Pteropus; species Pteropus medius. Next base: position 9,545,155 of record NW_024347790.1, on the reverse strand, counting down.
CAGCTTTTCTTTAGTCTCACCAGAGAACATCAGTAGCTAGACTTCACCAGACACTGACGTAGCTACCTTCTGTGGGCTAATGCCTCTCCCCAAAGATGACCATATCCTTACCACTGAAACCTGTGAATATGTTACCTTATATGGAAGAAAAGGATTTTGCAAATGTGATTAGGGATCTTGAAATGGGAGTTTAATCTAGATTATCCAGGTGGGCCCAATATAATCATAAAGCCCTTATTAGAGGGAGGCAGGAGGGTCAGAGTCAGAGAAGAAAATGCGACAAAAAGAAGTGGAGACACCAGGAAGGGTCCACAGGCAAAGTAATACAGGCAGCCTTCGGAAGGTGGAAATGCAAAGGAACAGATTCTTTCCTAAGACCTCCAGAATGACCCAGTCCTCCTGACATCTTAACTTTAGTTCAGTGAAACTGATTTCAGAATTCTCCCCCTCCAGAATGGTAAGATGATAAATTTGTGATCATTTTAAGTCATTAAGCTTGTGGTAATTTGTTGCAACAGCAATAGTAAACTAATACACCTGTTCACAGACAACTAGAAATGTGTTATCAACAGTGAAATGATGAAAAACATCAGGGTTCAGGTTGATTGGGCTTTTGTAGGCTCCAAACTAAAATTTAATATTTTATAAATTAAACAGCTGCCTGCCTGACGTGAATCTTCAAAGCAAGTTTCAGGTGACCTGAAGAGGTCTGTAATTGAAGCTTCCTCTTTTACATATCACATTCTGGTCTCCCAGTTCAATAATGAAATGTGGCGCTCTCCTACAGTAGGAGTACATGGAAACTGAGTTAAAGAAGAAGGACCTTTGGGAATATTAGACTCATTATTTGTGCATTCCAGTAAAGACTGGCTTTTGGCTTCACTAGAGAAAGGTAAGGTCTCAGTTTCGACTTCCTTGGCAATATGGAATGCTAGGTAGGGCCAATGGCATTACCCCCCATTAACTTTAGACACCAGTGTACTATTTGTAGCTTCTTAGCCACATACTTGCAACTCATTTATGCAAAATTATAATACTTACTGACAAAAATATAAACTTGCAGTTTTTTCCAGTTTATGAACAGTGTACGATGTGGCCTTCCTACCTTCCTTAAATATCATTTTTGGGGAATATTTGCAGTAACAATATGATTAGCCTTTAATGTTTTCTCTTGTCAGTATGAGTTTGTATCTTAGATATTAAAGAATATTCAGAAAGACAACAGGTCTACAGATTTTTAAGTTAGTTTGAAACCTCTGTTTACTCACTTGAAACATAAAAATTATAGAACCTACCCATCACATATCATGATTTCGAAAAATAAAGCAGTCACAGAATTTAAAAAATCGTGGAGAATAATTCAAAGAAAACAGAATAATGCAGAGAAAAGAATAATTCAGAGAGCTGCATTAACTCTCTGGCAGCTGGCAGGCGAGCGCAGACCAAGGACACTAAACGACAGGAAGAAGGCATAGACACGCTACAATAGGCTCCAAGGTCCTTTAGCAGACGTTTGCACCAAAGACTTAGCCAAGCAGGACACACAAAAAGGCTGATTGTTGATAGTGATGATGGTGGGGCAACATGGCAGAGTGGAATAATGACTATACTTGTCACAGTGGCACTGCCTCTAACAAGCTGAATGACTGTAGCCAGGAGATTCAGCTTGCCTGTTCTTCAGCTTTTGCATCTGTAAAATTAGAATTGGAGCATATTATCACCAACATCATTTTCGACTTCAAAACGCCATAATTCTTCTGAAAGTTCAAAATACTATGTAAAAATACATTAAAATATAGGAAAAATATAACACATGAATGAATACTTTTAAAAATAGCCTATGCCATTACCTGCACTCAATAGAGAGTACCTTCCAATTTTCTACATAGTTCTTTACTAAAAAAATATAAATCAAGTATTTTTGAGCTCCTAATAAATGCCAAATACAAAGTGGTGATGATGGAAATGATAGCTTTTATAATGATGATGAGAGGATTTATTATCACCAATAATACATTAGGCACTATGTTTACCCCCTTTCCCCACCAAAGATACTCACATTCTAATCCCTGGAACCTATAAATATGTAACCTTACATATTAAAGGGACTTGGCAGATGTGACTAAATTAAGGGCCCTGAAATGAGATTACCCTGAATTCTCTAATCACATGGTTCTTAATGGTGGAGAACGTTTCTTGACTGTGGTCAGAGGGAGATGTAACTACAAAAGAAGGGCCAGAGAGATGCTACATCACTAGCTCTGCAGGTGAAGAAACAGGACTATGAACCAAGAAATGTGGAGGCCTCTAGAAGCTGGAAAGGACAAAGAAACATTGTCTCCTAGGACCTTAAAAAAAGAATGCACCTAGCCCAGTGAGACCCTTAGTAGACATCTAACCTACAGAACTGTTTTATACACTTTTGTTGTTTTAAACAACTAAATTTGTAAGAACAACAGAAAACTAATGTAAGCACTAGCCTTGGTATTTTACAAATACTTCAGTTAACCCTTAACACAATCCTATGAGGCAGGAATTTTCATTATTATTAATTTAAAAGTGAGGTTACTGGGAGTTTTGCAGGTTAAATAACTTGTCCAAGTGTATACAACTTGGGAAAATCAAGCCAGAATTTGAACTTGGGTGTATCTGACTCCATGTCTGTGTTCTTAACCTGATGCTCCGGGGCTTCCCACTCCTACGTCAGGTACTTGGGAGGACGCCAGAAAGCAGAATCCAGGTCTTTCATTATCTGTTGAAATGAATAGGTTCAAGTCCTGTAATTCAGAACTCTATTGTATTTTCTTCATTTTTGTGGGAATTTTCCCCAGTGTGAAGTCTTCATAGCAAAATAAGGATTAATTCAACTTTGTCTTTAAAAACAATATCTTACATATTTACCACAAACCACATTTTGATTTCTTTCCTCGATGTCCCATGGGAAGAATGGAATACCTTAGAAAAGGACCTAAGAAATCTATAAGGAACATAAATTCCTGGAAGGAGTTGAGCAAGTTAAATGTGCACCTAAGGACACTTACAAAATGAAATGTGCTGTCGTGTCTGCTTGATTCCATCATTAAAAAAAAATTCTTAAAATTATGAATTCTTTCAGACATACAAGAGAAAAGTTTGTTTATAAGGGACACGTGTAACTTTGGGGGTGCTAGGAATAATTCCTAGATCTGTGTGAAAGTGTTTTTCTTTAGGGGAGGAGTGTAAGCTGATGATTTTTATTCTGTCAGGCAACTTTATGAGCATTAAAAGTAAAACTGAGTGAAGTAGTATCCAGTTGTTTTGTCTTTCTAGAACTACAGGTCTTTGTTTAAAATAAAGTAATTGGGAGAGTGCCCAGAAACATGAGAGCTTTGTAAGAACTTAATATATGGCTATTTGAAACTCTTTTCTTAGCAGGTAATTTGGTGAAAACAGAATTCTCATATATATGATGTATACAAGCACAGCCACGTTAGGGTTAGTAGCTCAGCTCCAGGCCTGAGACTTAGATGTGCTATATTTAAACTCCAGTTTCCTCATTATCTTAGGTGCCTTCTGCTCAGTATGCTCTAGAAGCCACTCTAAGTGCTCACAGAGATTATAATCCAACACTTTTCTAGGCACCATATCAGTTGCTATTCTTTCCCTACCCCATCCCAACCCCTAATCAAATGTCTTGCTGCCAAAGCCCTAGAATTGCTAAAATGAATCTATGATACCCTATACTTCACTTGGGAACTTTCAGGAATAGACTCAATTATTTGGACTATATCTGCCTTGGTTTCCCTATCTGTAAAAAAAGGAAAGCCCTTACTGAGACATCAAATTACTTTGATTTTCTTTTAAAAGAGACATCTTATATAGCTGAAGTATGAACTATGGTGAAACCAACATAAGCCAGCAAATTTCAGTTTTCACAAGGGAAATCTAGCTATATTAATAGCCTCAAAAAAAGAGAAAAAAGTATATAACATCATTAGTACTTTAGCATTATTAATGGCCATAATGTATAAGAATTATGAGAAGGGAGCTGGTATCACTCCATGCTTAATTAGCAAATCTTTTACTTCTTTCCTTTGCAATATTATAATCTGGCTTATGTTTAAATTTTTATTCATAAAAATACAAATGGCTACATTAGAGAATTTCCAGAAATATGGGTATTTTCCAGACTTGCTTTAGGATTCACACAGGGTACTCTTGTTGCAAGATTTCACAAGAGATCAAAGTACCATCTTTTGTTCTATGTTAGAAGTCAGAAATCTTGTCAGGAGCCTTGCCACACAGTGAGATGGGCAACAGGAAGGCCTCCCATCAGAGGGAAGCTTAGTAGAGTTCCCACGGGTCAGTCAGCAGGAGGGAGCTTTTTGTCTCTGTTTGTAGACTACTGCCTAATGGGACCACTGAGGGATAGGATAGATGTTCTGCTGTAGCGATACTACCCTGTCCTTAGCTACCTGGCAAATGGACACTGGTTTCCAGCTCAAGACAGGGTCAAGTATAGTAAATGGCATTCATTTTAGAAAAAGCAGCTGCATTACTTGAATATAATAACTATGAATAAAACTAGCATTCCTATGCTTAATGATTCTGTAAATGCTTCATGTTTACACATTTAATTTTTTTAATGTACAGCATTTGGAATATTTTATTTACAAATGAATCAAATGAGAAGGCAGGTGGAGTCTGAGATTCTACAAACTCTTTTAAAAGAAAATCAAAGTAATTAGTTCTTACTTTGAACTTCAGCCCTAAACAAAATAACACAAAAAATAATGCCAGCAAATTCTCCATGTCTTCATATTTTCAGATCTATTTTCAATTTAATGCTTCAAAATATGAAGTGTTTCCAGCTAGTTGAACCTTTAAAGCAAGGAATCCTGATGAATGTCTCTTCTGAGAAGAATGCCAAGCACAGAGCACTAATGGAAATTCATATACTATTAAAGCAAAAATGACCCAGTAGCTCCGGATTAGTGTAGGAGGTCTGAGTTATCCTCTAGCTTTTATTACTTATTTTCTTTAATATGTATAATGGTCTTTAGTAAAATACATAATTTAATAGCTTCTCCTACTTCTGTGAAATCATGAGTTTTTCTTCTATTTCTTAGGAACCTGCTGACTACTTTCATTGATCCACAGTCCATAGTGCTTGTGTATCTTCTAACAAGTTAAATAATCTGCTGGGGGTCATATAAGCTAAGCAATCGTTTTCAAAAAATGGTCCATAAAACGCTTGCTTCAGAATTGTCAAGGGTGCTTGTCAAGCTTACTGGGACCCATTTATATCTATTAATTCAAAATATTTTTGGAATTAGGTCCAGGAATCTTAACTATTCCAAGGCACCTCAGATGATCTTTATGCATTCTAAAGTTTAGAAGCTACTGAAAAAAATTTGATAAATCAACAATGACTTAGAAGATCACCAACTCTAGGATTTTATGACCAAGCTAGAAATAGAGCTATACACTAAATAAGCCATTTGGTATAAAATTACCAATATTATCTTTTAAAGCAGAAAAATTAAATTATGCTAGTAGATTTAGGTAATTTAATATCTTCATAAGAACATACAGATAGTAATAGATGAAGTCAAAACAGGTCTTTTATATTCACTTTAAGTGAGCTGAACAACATTAAATGAATCAGGAAACTTATCAGATTTTAGTTTCTTCTTCCTCCAATAAAGTCAAAATTTAGAAGCATGGTTTCCTTTACCTCTAAAAATGCCTGAACATCAAATTTTAGAAATTCTGGGTATTTGGTAATTGCTTAAAGAGGCAAATAACAGTCATTTCTAATACCTGAGCAGATTAAAAGAGGCTACCAATGCATCTTAAACTCATCTCCATATGACCAAGATCTAAATCTCGCTCTCCTAAAAAGCAGGAAATTTGCCAGTCATCTGAACAAAGCCTCATTTTGCTCAAATAGAACATTTTTATTGATCCTTTACTTGACTTGGTGAATACTTTATCTATCCGAGGACCTAAGAAGATGCAAACGCTTCCTGAAGTGAAGAAAGCTAGAGACTCTCTTATTCCGAGCACACTCCTTATGGAGGCTGAGGCTGGCAACAGGAACTGCCCTTAATTAGAGGCACTGAGCTTCTGTGAGTGCATTAAAACCAAGAAGTATGTAGAATCATGAGCCCTGTGACAGATAACATATTTAAAAAAATAAAAGAACTCAATCCTTGTTCTGAAACTACAATTTATATATGATAGGCACCATATCACTTTTGTAAATGCCTTTTTCCTCCGGGCTAGGGGGTAAAAAATGATACTAATCTCTGTTCTTATATAATCATCAGCAAAAAAGGATAGATTCCAGAGACAGTAAGAATAGTCTGAAATAACAGAAAGTAATATTTTTTTTTCCTCCAGGAGTACACACCAAAATTTTAATAGTGATTATAGTAAGATGGTAAGATACACGTGATTTTTTCTTTGTTGCAATTTTCTGTGCCTTCCCAAATTTTATAACAAAGCTAAATTACTTTTCTTATTTAAAAAAAAAGTTGTAAAAAGTAAGAGTTGAAAAGATGGTCAGTTATTTAGAAAAAGACACTTCTGTGTGTTAGCAAAGAAAAAGAATATCAAGTAAGTATTAAGGTCCAAAGAAGGCAAGAGACTACAGAGCTGAGGAAACGACAATAGGGAACAGGAGAGGGAATGATGTCAGTCAGTGGGGACTAATAGCAAGGATGGAGGGTCACTGTTGCCATCTAGGCTCTTAAAGGTTACATTCAGTATTTAAAAGACCAGGGAATGGGTATACATACATCTCAGGGCTTATTGGTGAAAGTGAAGTAGAAGAAATAAGAACTTATAAGTAATTTAGCAAGCTATTTTAGAGGACTCTTACTCGAGGAATAAAATAAATTATGCTCACAGTTGTGTATGCTAGATTTTAGCATATTTCCAGAAGATTTGGAAGTATGGTATATTTGTGTCACAAAAGGTGCTAGAAAAGAAAATAATCCGAGCGCACTAAGAACTAAGAACTCTGCCAATAAAATCTTAAGGTGGCTAAGGGAGGAAAAAGGAAGGCATTTAAAGAGGTGAGAGGGTCAGAAAGTAAGTCTTTCATATGCTTAGATTTTCATCTGCATTTTTTCAGAACACACGTTAAGGATGGACTAAACTTTGGATAAATGCTGCAAAATATTGGCATGGATCTGTAAGATGATGTCAGGACAAAATCTAAAACAAATAAGACTTAATAGAAAAATACTAAAAATAATGGTTTATGTAGGAGAGAAGGAAATTACTGGTTTGTTAATGCAAAAAAAAAAAAAAAAAAAAGAACAAAGGAGTTGCCCACCGCTGGTAATATGATGGGCCAGATATTTTGATAGGTACTCACACCACAACACAAGTAAATCCTCAGTAAAATATATCTTTGTTCTTTCTTCTTTCCTTGAGTCCCTTCTTTTGGATTCATTATTTTTTATTTCTTTATTTTTTATTTTTCAATTATAGTTGACATACAATATTATATTAGTGTCAGGTGTATCACATAGTGATTAGACATTTATATAACTTACAAAGTGATCACCCGGATAAATCTAGTATCCACCTGACACCATACATAGTTATTACAATATTACTGACTATATTCCTTATGCTACACTTTACAACCCCATGACTATTTTGTAACTACCAATTTGTACTTCCTAATCCTTTCCCTTTTTTCACCCATCCTTATTTCACTTTTCCTATACATAGCCTCATAGTTATTCATCCTTTTACTACTACTTTAGATGTTTCTCTAGAGTTTACAATATCCATCCTTGACTTATCCAAATCTAATGTAAATTCTCCTCCTAGACAATGCATGGACATTAAAATAAATCAGTAACTTCCCTGGCAATTTATATTCTATCGTATTTTAACAGAATATTATTATTATTACTTAACAATATTCATTTATATTTACCCATGTTTAATCTTTCTACTCCTCTTCATTCTTTCCTGTAGCTCCAGACTTCCGTTTGGAGTCATTTTCCTTCTGCTTAACAAATACTTGTTAATATTTTCTTAAGTGTTGCTCTGATGCTGATGAATTTTCTGTCTTTGCTGGTCTGCAAATGTGTTTATTTCAATTTCATTTATGGAAAATATAACATTCTAAGTATTTCCTTTCGCATTTCGAAGATATCATTACATTTTCTTCTAGCTTCTATCCTGTATGATAAAAAGTCAACTGTCTGTCTTGCTGTAGTTCTGTAGTTCTGTTGATAATGTTTCTTTCTCTTTTAAGATCTTGCCTTTGCATTTGCTTTTCACTCATTATACTATTAAATGTATAGTTCTGGTTTTCTTTATTTTGCACCTTACTTAAGGTTGATAGTACTTATGAAATCTGTGGTTTGAAGTTTCTCATCAGTATTCTCAGCCATTATTTCTTCAAATACTGTTTTTGGTCCATTCTCTCTCTCCTCTTCCTCTAGGACTTCGATTGCACCAAGTTGTACATTCTTATTATATTCTCTATGTTCTTAAGCTCTTTTCTACATAGAAATATGTCAATACCTGTATTTGACAATACCTGTATTTTGTCTCACCACACTTCATACTGGGCAACTTCTTCTGACCTAACTTCTACTTCACTAACTTTTTTCTTCAGCTCTCTAATCTGCTCTTAGATCTAAATATGGGGCTCTCAATAGTGAATGCAGTTATTGTATTTTTCTGTTCTAGACTATTCATTTGATTCTTTTTCTAGCTTCCAGCAGAGGCTAAAAATTTTAATCTTGTTATTTAATTCACTAAACATACTAGAAATAGTTATTTAAATTCTTTCTCTGACTATATTTTCCCAGTTTAATATGTACATTTAACTGAATTCAAACATATTTCTTATGAACATTTTTAAACATAATGTGGAAGAAATCCCACTTCTAGCCATTAAAGTAAAATTGTTTCAAACTAACCCTGTTGCTGAGATTAACTCTAAGACGCCACTAAAAGAAAACAAACAAACAAACAAAAACCATAATTGTTTGAAGGCTTTGGAGAACAACCAAAGCAACCAGGACGTGAAGGGCCAAGATCCTAAGAAATTTTACTAAAGCAAATGATCTAATCACCACATTTCATTTTTTTTTTTTTCCTTTTAAGACATTTGTACATTTGTATCAGGGGAGATGGAGTCCAAACAAAATGTGTAACCTAGAGCCCACACTGGACCCAGGTGTTCAGGGCTAATAAGACATGCAGAACTCGAGGGACTAAGAGCCAAGAGCAGAACTGAAAAGAAGTAAGCTAACATTCTATAAGTACTTTTCCCAAAAGCATTTATAATTTCTAAGCTAAATGAATCCAGTAATATATAAAATTATAATTAGAAAAAGTTGCGGTTATTCCAGAAATACAAGGTAAGTTTAACATTAAAAACCATTCGATATAGTTCACCATGCTAACAGTATAGTATAAAAATTTTATGATCATTCCAGTAGTGCCCTAAATACAGAAAAAGTACTTGATAAAATTCAACTCCTTCATGACAAAAGCTTAGCAAGTGAGAAGTAAACTGTCTTAATATGATAAATTGATCTATAAAAAACTTTCAGCAAACATACTTAATGATGAAATATTGAAGGCTTCCCCACTGAAATGGCAACTAGGATATCTGCTATCTTTGTATGAAAATTTCTATTCAGTATTGTACTTAAATTTCTAATCAGTGCAATCTGGAAGAAAAACAAATTGAAGTTATGAGAATCAGAAAGGAAGAAATAAACATTATTATTCAGAGATAACAAAACCATACACATAGGAACTCTAAAAGCAATAACTATTAGACTTAATAATCAATTTTATTTCTGTGTATTAACAACAAGCAGTTAGAGATGAAATGATTTATCAAAGCTGCTTCTCCAAAATACTGGGATCAACTGAATACACGGAAGTAATGTATTTATATCCCTACCTCATAACCATACAAAAATCAATTTCAGATAGATCAAGAAATAATAAATTTTCTAAAGATAACAGAGAAGACTATCTTCATGACATTAGACTAGGCAAAAATTTTAGTCACAACAAAGAAACAGTAAGTATAAAGGAAAAAGCTGATAAATTATACTTTATTAAAACTAAAACCTTATTTTTCTATAAAAGTATTATTAACAGAGTGAAAAGACAAACTGTGCAGGGGGAGAAGATATTTCAATACCTGTATTTGACAAAAGATGTGTATCCAGCATATAAGACAAATTCTTATAAATCACCAATAAAAAAGAAAACACATTTTGGAAAAAAAAGTCAAGATTTAAATATAAACTTCAAAACAGGATTCCAAATGTTTGGTGAACATATAAAAAGGCACTCAAGTTCATTAGATATCAGGGAAATGATAATAAAAATTAAAATTACAATACTAAATATGCTAAAATTAAAATTGACAATATCATATGCTAACCATCATTTAGAGCAAATTTTACATTCAGATATGGCTGGTAGAAGTATGTATTGATACAATCACTTCAGAAAACTCCTTGACAATATCTACTAAAGAGGGACATTTGCTTGCCCTATGACCCAGCACTCCCCCACCTAATTATGTACTCAATAAACATGTATGAAGACATCAGAAGATGCAAATGAGAATGTTCATAGCTACATCATTCACAGTAGCCAAAAATGTATTCAAGAGAGAATAGATTGTGGTATATTCATACATTAGAATACTAAATAGGAGTTAAAATGAACTGCTACTGATATATATAACATGGATGTCTTACATTCTAAATTGTTAAGCAGAAGAAGCCAGACACAAAATGGTGCATATTACATGACTCAAATATACAACATTCAAATACAGGAAAATTTATCTATGATATTAGAAAAGTGTTTGCCAATGAGGTGAGGGGTTGATGTTGGCAGCAGGGATACAGGACGATTTCTGGGAAGCTAATAATGTTCTATATCTTGATCTGGATGGTAGTTTGCATGGGTATGTTCACTTTATAAAAATTGATAAAAGCTTGATAAAAACTGGTTGTCAACTAAGATATGTGCAGTTTACTGTGTGTGTGTGTGTATATATATATATATATATATATATATATATATATATATATATATGGCACATATACAGTAAAAAAATTTGAAAAGTTAGAAAATAAATTTTAAAACTTAAAATTAATTTAAAAGTTAAAAATTTAACTTAAATTTTAAAAGTTAAAAAATATTATCAAGTATTGCTAAGATGACACTATAGAAGTTGTCCTACTTCTATTTGATAAAGAGATGTCAAATACTGCTATATTTTCAGGAAATATTTTGCATAAGGATTTCAGTATCTACATAGTATCTACATACTTATAAATTGCTCACATTTTTCATTTACATAATTTTAACATGCTCTTATAAGAAAACAAAAATATGCAATGAGTAATATTTAGCTATTTTATTTAGGATGCTTTTATTATTTAGGATGCTTTTAGCTATATGAGAAAACCCTTACTAAACTAAACCAATAAGGAATTCATTATCTTACAAAAGAACCTAAGGGGTTGGAAATTTCAATGTTGGTTAATTCAATACCTTAACATCATCTTCAAGGACCCACGTTGGCTTCATCTTACTGCTTTGCCATCTCATGTATCAGTTTTGTCTTGTAGCTTGTGACCTCATGATCACAAGATGGCCACAATGATTCCAAGCATCATAGTGTTCAGAAGCAGAAAAGGTTACCTTTTCTATGTTAGAATGAAGAGAACATTTCTCAGAATCCCTTCAGCAGACTTCTCTCACATCTCTACTTACAGCTTTGTAATGTACAGCCCTTGTTTAAACCAATTATCAGCAAGGAGAATAGGAAAGTGCACCAAATTGGATAAGATCTATCAGGATCTACTCCTGAGTCAATGAGGGAAAAGCAGATACTTGAACAGAATCGGAATTCTCTTAACAAGAAGAAGGGAGAAGGGAAATGGTTGTTGTGGAGACAACCAAAAGCATCTATTGTAACAGCCAACTGAACCATAACAAAAGAAGCACAACATAAGTGATTCTTCAGTATCATTCAAAATACTTGTAATGCTATTTTTAAATATTCTCTCTGATTCTATTTTCCATGTATTTTTTATCTTGCAAGAATTATACAGAATTCAAAGGAAAAAAATCAAATAAAGAGATCGGCCTATCTGCATTTTGTGTCTTATTTTTATGAGCCAAGCAGACAAGCTAAATATAGGATTCATTTTTAAAAAATACTTGCCCATTCAAGTATTTGAATAAACTCAGATATAGCTCCATCACTCATATCTTTTGCAATAATAGTACTACGACGATTGTCAATCTTCACATTTGATAACAATGACAGCCAATTTTTATCAGGTTCTTACTGTGTGTTGGTACTATGTTCTGCACTTAAAATTTAAGGAACTCATTAAATCTTCATAGAAAATCTTTTAGGTACTATCGTTATCCCCCTTTTCACTGACCTTGGAACAGAATCACAAAAAAAGTTCTTTAAATTTCCCAAGGTCACACAACTAATAAATAGTGGAGACATTTAGCCATATTTGTGATTGGCAATTTTAAAAGATTATAAAGAGGGCACCCAATATAATAAATTCCTGATGCAGAATTAATTTTCTTTTTACAATGCAGTGACTTAGTCTCAGAGAAGCAAACTTGATATAACCAAACTACTAGGTTATCAATAAATTATAAACAAGATGATAACATTGTTCTAGACACATCAAGAAAAGAGCAAATCTTATTAGACTAGCCTTCCTTTGGACTCTGCAACTGACTGGACAAGAGAAAAAATAATTCTCTGGAGAGAGGGTTTTAGTTACTAGATAAAACACAAACAACTAGGTTGCACTGTGTTTAGAAAAACTGTGCAGGACAATAAAGCAATAGCAGTGGAATATTTTATATAACATATAAGCCAGGAAATATTTCAATTACCATATTGAGATATTTTAGATCAGAGTCATGAATAAAATAAAAAAGTCAACAAGTTATTTATAAAAACAAGATTCTATCATTTATACCATCAACAAAAGACACTTATCATATTACCTCATAACACCAGAAATTTCCATTTCTATGCAAAAAGCTATTACTGAGTAATGAAATATTAATAGCAAGAATGTAGTTGCATCTTTGGCATCTAACCAGTTTAAGCTCTTAGTAAGTCATGTATTTATGCCAAAAAAATCTAAGGATAGCACTCATTTGCTCTTTCTCTGTTCAGTACTAACTCAAAAATTTGTGTTGGATTATCCCAGAAATACAACAGTTTGAAAATCTGTCAATTGAAGTTATATCCTGAATAATTTACTTATTTGTAATACTTGAGGTCTCCCAGTATCATAGAGGTTTATGCAATATTCTAAAAATAATGTGGAGAAAAATTATTTGAAACATAAAGGTCTGCATTGACTCTTTATATCAAGTCAATTGTTCACCATGAGCTAAATCATTTTGTTCTGACTTTTCTTCAACATTATATTTATTCCTACCCAATCTCTTGCACATCAGTAATGAAAAGACTTTCTGCAGGATTTTGATTTTTTTTGAAAAAATTTTGAAAAAAAAAAAAGAGTTTATGATGGGAAAAACGATATATAAAGGGAGTCAAAAATCTCATTTCATATTTGTTCGGTATTTTCCTTTTCACATCTAATACCACATTTTATTCTCACAAGAACTTTATGCAGTAGTAAAAGAGGTAATATTTATACAACTTTATGAGGAGAACTGGGTCACATAGAGTGCCTGAGGTGACCCGGCTATTCAGAAATAATCATAATTAGAACCCACACCTGACCTAAGGTTCAAGTTCTTCCCATTCAGTCCTTGCTTCTTTCAGATACCATACTTTTTGGCTCTAATTGCACAGTATGAAAGAAATTGCATTGCTTATTTAAAACTGAACCTAACCTGTCACAAGCATTCCAGACTTCTCAGAAGTCCTGATGTCAATTCTGTTGTCAGATGCATCGAAGCTTCACAATGACAGGAGAATGAGCAAAGTGAGGGACGATATGTTTCCAGTAGGACAGAATTGATAATTATAGGTTTGGGTAAATGGCAATTGTAGAACAAGCTGATAATGAATTCCATTTGGGGTTTTTATTTTAATATTTCTGCCAAATTCTACTCATAATATACTCCCTATTTAAATTCATAAATAGTTTTTGCTAGCCACAAAGTGAACACTTTAATACCTAAACTTTTGGGATACTGTTATTATTATTATTATTATTAATGCAAAACTGAAAATAACTTTTCCTTCCAGTTGTCATTTTATACAAGTTGCATACTGTCTTTCAATCATTCTAATTCAGCTTTTTAAATATCAAATACTCTCTTTGGTTTCTAGTAGGAAACCACTATTCTTTAAATGTTCTTATAAATGAAACTAATGAATTTCCTCCACGGAAACCACATTATATTTGAACTACAATGTAAAGGTTTAAAAAATAAAGCAACACTTGAGGAACCTTGTCAAGAGTAGAGGGAGAAAGCTGTCTGAGGACTGTCTACACTCCACCCAGGACTCTCGAAATTAAACCCAAATAATGTGAGTTTAGGAGCTCTGCCCAGTCATTTTCTTTCTGTCAGAACTCCAGGAATTCTCTGCAATTAGAAGGTTGGTACTATCTTCTCTTAGCAAAAAAAAGCAGCTACCATGTCCATTGAAAATTAAATACTTTAATATATAACTTCTGTTTATATACTTGGTCAATATGTCTTTGGCCTCTTCTCAATTTGGAGGGAATTTAAAAACTAGTAAATAATTATTCTTATCTTCTTGAATGAAATCCATTTTTAGCCATTTATTCTCCTTTCTCTACTGTATCATGGCCAATCACTTAGTTTCATTGGGACAAGGATTTAAATACAGCAATCCCATCTTACATTAGGGATGAGCTCTAAAGTCACCTGCAGTCAAATATTACATAACTAAAAATAAGAAAATTCCTTAAATCTGCCTTAAAATACAGTATACATGTAACTTTGTATGGTAATTATTTTACATATTAAATTTGAGAACCACTAGGATACCTAAAAAACTAACCAAGAGAAAGATTACATGCACAAATGTAGGCAAACCGCTCTGCATTTAAGACAATTACTAAATCCCTAGTTAATAAGCAATGAGTAGAAATTAATAATGTCTTCCTGCCTGCCCACAGTGTTTACTTCATTCTCTATGGATATGAGGACTCTAAAACTTCAAATAATATAAAGAGAGATTTCTGTTGTTATGGGAGTTAGAGAAAACAAAAAAAAGTCATATAGGGAAGACTTAGCTTGTTTTAAAGCTAAGCTAAACAAAAAAAGTCATATAGGGAAACTTAGCTTGTTCTAAAGCTAAGCTTATGTTAAATAAAATCAAGTTAACCCCAACATTCCTTGAGTGCTTCTTCTCTGGAAGGCCCTATGACCCTCCGGACCCTAATAAAGTAAAGCTCCTTTCTGTCATGTTTCTTTAAACTTGCTCTCAAATGCCCAGTTCAGCCTTGAGAGTCCAGTTAATGTCAGGCAAGGGTTAATAACTCAGGTATTTCTTCTCTCCCCTGCTGTTCCAAGCTATCTTTCTTCTTTAGATGCTGATGCTGAGAAAACCCTAAAGTGTATTGAAACCATTCTTAACATGGAGAGTAACTATCCTTCCTTCCTTAATGGAAAAGAGATGTTATTTTTAGGATTAGTATTGAATTTCTTTTGTTGTTATACATAGAAATCCTAAATATTGGAAATTAATGTTAAATTTAAATGTTTTCTTTGAAGTTAAATAGATTTATCTAAAGTTAGAGAAAAGATGAGAAGAGAGGAAGCATGGTATGATAAAACAATGAAATTAAAGTGAGAAGATACGAACATGTTTCTCCAGGTCAAAAAATATAACTTTTAGTAAATTCTGTGGACCAAGTGCCTACTCAAACACAAACCCTGCCTCTTATAGATTTTCAATAAATATTTCCTAAACTTAGCTATTGAGTTTTGTGCCATGTTCTCTCTAGGCCTCAACTTTTTAATCTACAAAATAAAGAGACTGGACAAGAGATATCTAAGTAAAATTTCAGCTCTACTGTTCTATAAATTCTTAATATATCTCATTTCAAGAAAACGACATCATAGGCTACAAACTATGAAAAAGTGCTGTAGTTCTAAGAAACAGTGTCAATTTTACGAAATTGGTAAACTTCACCAATTTTACTATTTTCTATCTTTTTTCTATCTTCATTGAAATCTGGTTTTTGCCAAAATGGATTTCATGACATAATCCAGCCTGTCAACACATTAGAATCACCAGAAAGCTTTTTCCCTCCCTAAATTTACTAAATTGGAATCTCAGAGATGGGACCCCAGAAGTTTATTTGCCTAGAGCTCTCCCAGGTGATTCTGATAAACCCATTCTAAGTTTAAAATCACAGAACTATACATGTACATACTCTTTCTCCTTGAATGGTATATCTTAACAGAGGACTTTTTTTCATCTTTTTTGAACTCCATTTTTTCATTTTTATACTGTTTTGCTTTAATGTTTCATTAGAGAATATATCAAACATATACAAAGTAGAGCAAATAGTAAACCCCCACATACTTCTCAATAATGATCAATTCATTACCAGTCTTATTTAATCTATACTGCCACTCCCACATATTATTTAAAATCAAATCCCAGAGAGAGCCAAGGATCTTTTTTGAACCATGATAAATGGGTTCTTTTCAAAATAATGTCACATCCTAACACTGTGGAGAATGTGGCTTGGATGACCCAGGTCTCTAACCTAAGTGCAGAGCCTCGGATGAAACAGGTCAGATATACTGATGACAGCCACAGGCAGTAGCGGCAACTTCTCTTCAGAGTCACTGCTTTTAATCTTAAGGTTCGATTATTCCCTATACACTTTAATGTGCTATCGCACCTTTTGGAATAATGTTTAAGTCAGTTCATTTTTCAGAGATAGAATTCTCTTGTCAATTCTCACCTCTAATCATGATGAAGCTTACATAGATGCAAACCAGTACATCACACCAAAACAACAATAATTGGTAGGAAAGTGTGACATTTGTCTAACTAGCTTGAATATTACGATTAAATCAGAAAGAAAAAAATTACTGGAAATACCATTAAATGTGACATACTGCATCCTTTTTCTTTTCTGTGGCAGATTTGAAAGCAATATTTATCCAATAGAGAGAAAGTACTTTTTTTAAAATGAAAATACATATATTATTATATATTATTATAATTTGGGCATCGATATAGGACCAAACGTGGTATGCTATAGTCATGGTGTCCATCCAGTACGAAGTAAATTTCTGCATTCTATTCTATTCGATTCTTTCATTAGTTAGGAGAATGGAGTTTTTCCGAAAGCTAACATAAAGCCTTAACCAATCACATGTCAACTAATCAAATTGCAACAATTTATACCATTGAGTCAACTTGGTTTCATCTGTGAAGGAAAGTTTTCTAATGAAGGATGCGGAAAAGTAAAATTCGACCCCAACATCAGAGACCATAAACTGTTTCCTAAACATTCCCAGGTTCTAATTTCTAAACATCATAGCATCAGAGATATAACAGGATCAATTTCACAAGACTAAAAACCCTACATAGTAACCCTAAGATAGCATGGTGTTCTCTGGCTTTGGTCTGTCTCTGTTATACAGCTACTTATTAAACTGTCCAAGGAGCAGAAAGACACACTGAAATGCCTCCCCAAATTTGAGTTCCCTGATGCAAAATTTCAGGATGTGTGACTTTGATTCCATGCTTTTTCAACAATCATAAAAATTCTAGTTCAATAAATGTGAGTCATTACTGTAGGGGATGATTATAAAAAGAGGGGAAGTGTTGGAATATAAAAGTAAAAGGAAAGCTTAACTAGAAAAGAAAGGTTTAAAAAGTTAAAGGGAATAAACACAGATGCTATACAATCCGACATCTGTTAGAAAAGAGAGGCTAGATAATATATGTAAGAGAAAATAGCCTGTCCTTTGGAGCTGTGCCTTGACAGACATAGTGTATCCAAGACCAGGATAATAAGTCCAAATCATAAAATTTGAAAACCACTGAATAGTTGTATAACAATGTGTAATGAAAGTAAAATGCATCTTCGTATGCACATTATCCACAACAAAACAAAACAAATTAATAAGCATTTCAATCAAACTACTAGGCAGAATGATCCTACAACATTTCCAGTGAGCTAAGCATAGTAAATGGAATTTATATACAGGATTATTACTGATTTAAGATGTATAAAATGTCATTCACATTTTTTTCTTCAGGATACTATGTTAAATGTTTCATTTCTGTGGACAAAAATAAATATTTATAATAGCTTTTATTGATTTACTAGATATAGTAGCTCCTAAATCATTAAAGATTACATTATGCTATCAATATATTTTTCAGGATTTCCAGAGACTAATTAAATATTTTAACAAGACAAACATTAGGTACCAAATATTTACATAGTAGAACATCTATTTAATAAGGTACTATTATGGACATTTTCAAATAATTTCCTACTAAAGTAAATAAAGTCTTTCTGAATCTCTATGAGACCTCTTCAATCACAGTCTTGAATGTTCCTACAAGTGGTTTCTAGGATTAAAAATCATGAGGATTCCTCAGTATCTAACACCAAGTCCTGTCTGCATGTACTATTCTTCTTTCATTAGCAAGACAGGAATTAGAGCCTTCTTATTCAGGAACATTTCAAGTGAATTAACTCTCTAACCAAATTACAGGGACAAATCATATATGCTTTAGCATTACCTATAAAACACATTGTTAATACTGTCATTTTTTTAAATCTTTGTCTTCAGTTTCAGAAAATGGCTTCTATAGCAACCAAGCAATTAGTCACCATAGAGGAGTACATTCAACATAAATGTCTACTAATAGATTTATTTTAATAATACATCCAAACTTCTAAAAAATATATAAATTTTAAAAAGATTTGATCTTCCTCCCAAGTATAATAATGATAAAATTGTTTGATATTCCCAGCCAAACCATTCTGAATTTTAATCTCTTTTTGACATTCTTTTCTTTTGTTCTCTTCTAATCTTTTTTGTAATTTTGTCAACTTTTCAGTTTCCAGTTAAGCCCAGTAGTTAAAGATGAAGTACATAGGCAATTAACTCTCCCTTCAATACTAAGTTATAAAAGCAACTGTGGCAATTTACATTTGGTTAGTGCTTCACTGCTCCTGCCTTCCATCTCTAAGAATAATAAATCCCAAAACCCCTTCAGAATGCAAGTCTAGCACAGATGGAAGGAGTTTTATTTCACTTGGGAACTGAGAAGGTGAAGTCATTCCAAAGTGGGAGAGAATACAGCCAGTCCAGTGTGCACCATTTAATTCAATGGTTCCCTAGTGAGGTACTTCATTTGCTGCTGCACTGCTGACAGCAGAAATGCTGCTTAGCACAGCAATATATTAGCCATTTGTGAGGCATTACGTTGGCAAATACTTAAGGCCATGGTAAAACTGAAGAAGTCAATGAAATCAGGCTGTGTGGGTGACTCTGAATCAGGCCCTCAGAACACTGGTTTAAAAAAAATGGCCCAGGTACATAAGGTAAAATGGCATTGCAAGTACTTGGGGAGATTTTTCCTCATTCTGCACTTCTGCATAAATAAAAGGTAAATGCCAGTCATAGGTTTTTTACACTAATTCTTTCTCTTTCACCCTCTCTTCCCTTTTTGTCTTTTCCATAGATAGACTTATCTATGGAAATTGTAGAGAAGAATGGGAATAGAATATATAAAAATTAATCCTCTCCTCAATCTACACTTCCTACCTGCCTCTCCTGCTTTACTTTCTCCATAGTGTTTATGATCATCTGACATATTTTACTTATATTATTACCCATTCATACTAGGCACTCAATAGAAGACAGATCTGTTGATAAACATTTCTTTGCTAAAGTGACAATGTGGTGTAGGAGGAAAATTAAGGTTTTAAGTATGTAAAACTAATTAAGAGTGGGAAGTTATGGCCATAATTAGCTCTAGGAAAGACTATAAATGCTGTGAAATTTATCTGTAGTGCTCCTCCATTCTCATTTTATAGCCCATTACACCCCCATCAGCCATACTTCTTCTCTACCTACACACCTCTGGTACCCAGTACCCTTATGATGCCCTTATGATGAGAATGATAATGATGATGGCTACTATTTAATAAGTGCTCAGTCTGTCTCAGGCACTGCAAAAGACACTTTATATATCTATATCTATATCTACATCTATATCTACATCTATATCTATATATCTATATCTATATCTATCTTATGTAATCATCACAACAATCCTGTATAGTTGAAATTTTATGTAGAAATAAGAAAATCTCAAGTGATTTTTTTTTTGTGAGGATTAAATGAGTTAATATATATTAAGTGATTAGAACAGTACCTAGCTAAAGTGCTATCTAAGTATTTGTTACTACAAGTATTATTATTAACATTATTGTTTTATTTCCATTTTGGGGATGAGGAAACAGACTCAGAGTGGTTACGGAGTTGACTGACAATACACAGAGTAGAAATGGAAGAACCTGGATTGTAATCCAAGTCAGCTCGGTTCCCAGTCTGTACTTTTTCCACCATATGACACTGATACTATTGGCTGGTCAAATTCTGGAACCAGCGTTATTATCAAGTCTGCCCTCCCACTGGAACAACTCATGGCCTGGGTTTTAAGAGCAGTACACCCAACTAGTACTCAGGAACTACTTTGCTGATGCAATATAATAAATGTGAGCTAAGATTTTATGTATGATATTGGTTCATTTACATTCTACTTTAATAACGAACTTTTCTTTATCTAGCTTTTCCCAACATGTTTTCCATAAAACAATGCCTTAATTCCCTGGGCAACTAAGTTTGAGAAACAATGAGTTGTACATTTCTCTTACAGAGTCACAAAGCATTCTGGCATTTTAACAGTTTTGAAAACTCTAGCTAAAGAAATCAGTTTAACCTAGAGTTTTCTAATGTATTTGACAAGATAATAATAATAATAATAAAGAAATTACTGCTCTCTAAAGGACACTTTAAGAAATGTTATCTTAATCCAAGGGAATAGATCTAATACTGAGAATTTCAGACCACCGGAGAGACATTTTGTTGCTAGGGGATTTTCTTTACAGTGACAAAATCATACCAGACTACAGTAGTTCTAACCATGAGCCCCTGACAGAGTGTAACACTATAATCTACTGTCACAAACTGGAGAACACTTTAATCCAACTCTCATTTTTAGACAAGGAATACAGGATCAGAACTGTTCAGGTACTTTCACACAATTTTAAGTTATAAAATACTTTTAGAAACCGGTTTTAAAATAATGAAGCTAATATTTTACTTCTGGCTGTAACAATTATTTGGAGAGAAAATCAATTAAACTCCCTATCCTTCCTTCCATTTTCCTTCATTGCAAAATGTTTCTTTCTCTTTTCTACCAGAGAGCCTATCTTCAGAAATAGCCCAGATAGTTCAAGACAACTTAAAATTTTTAGGAAAAGATCATTAAGCTCCCTAGAATAATTTTAAAATTAGCCAATAACACAACTGAAGCCAGGTAGATTACAACTTTGATGCTCTTTGCAAGTCTTTTTTAACATTTTTTTTTAATTTTTGAGTTAATCATAAACTTAAAGAAAAATTGCAAGTTCAATACAAGAATTTTTTTATCCTGAACCATTAAGATTGCCAATCAGATAACCCATCATACCTGAATATTTTAGAGTATATCTCCTACAAAGAAAGGCATTCTCCTATGTAAATTAAATACAATTATCAAAATCAGAAACTTAATATTGACTGTTATCACCTAATACAAAGACCCCATTAGTGTCACCATTTGTCCCCATAATTTTCATCACTGCAGAAAAAAAGTTCTGAATCATGTTTTTTATCTTGTAAATCCCCTTCAGTCTGTAACAATTTCTCGGTATTTCTTTAACATTTATAATAAGCTTTGATCCTTTTTGAAGATTATAGGTTAGTTATTTTGCAGAATGTAACTCAAGTTGAGTTTAACTGATGTTTCTGCACAGAGATTCAGCTTTTGCATATTTGGCAAGAATATCACAGAAGTGATGCTTTGTTTTTTTCATTGTATCGTATCAGGTGCACACAAGTTCAAACTGTCCCATTACTATGATTACTTAATTAAGGTGGCATCTTCAGGCTTTTCCATTGTAAAACAGCTCTTCCTCCTTTGTAATTAATAATTATTTTGTGGGGGAGTATTGTGAAACCATGTTGCTATACCATTTCTCATCAAACCTGTGTGTGTTTATGTATGTATGTGTGTATATGCATGTATGTATTATTCATTCAACTCCTGGTTTCTTATGTTACTCGGTGGGTTAAAATCCATAATAATCATTACTTATTCTGATGGGAAATTTAACCTGACTTAGAGAGTGTCAGGTTAGGTTCTGTACCTGTGGATAAATCCCATTATTCTTTGAGAACTCTTTTGATTTCTGATACAAGATATTCCAGACTCATCTTGTGCTTTCATTGTCTTTGTCCCAGAATCAGACACTTCTTCAAGGAGCCCTGGTTCCTTTTCATGGAGAGTGATATTTAGAAAGAAAGACCTGGACTTTAGGTATGGGTTGCTTGGTGGACAGAACTAAGAAATATAAATATGTACCACATACATGAACACACACACAAACATAAACAGATATACAGATATTTACATTAATAGTTATTTCTTTATGTATTAAAAACATTAATTTCAACTGATATTTCTGATTTTAATCCAATATCACAGGTATATTCTAATTTTCTTTCAAAATTTGTGTGTCCACAGACAGTGAGAAACCTGGGTCTCATTACACCTACTTACTTACTTAATTAATTAGATCAATCCTCCTCTATATAAATTATCTCCTGTCTCTGTTGCCATCTGTCTCCATGCAGATGTCCTCCTCTCCCACATGGGTTATACTAATATTAGACAAAGTAGTTTTCGAGGAAAACAATATTACTAATGTTAAAGAAGAAATTTCATAATGGTAAGAGTCAATTCATCAGGAAGATAGAAATTTCCTAAACATTTATGTACCTAATAATATGACTTCAAAATACATATATATATTACATATATATATTATATGTAATATATATAAATACATATATATTACATATATATATGTATACATAATATATATATGTAATATATATGTATTTATATATATTACATATAATATATATGTATATATTACATATAACATATATATGTATACATAATATATATATGTAATATATATGTATTTATATATATACATATATAAATATACATATATATTACATATATATTATATGTAATATATATAAACTATATCTCAAAATACATATATATATTACATATATATATTATATGTAATATATATAAACTATATCTCAATAAAAATAATATACAGGAAGCAAAAGTTGATAGAACTGCAAAGAGAAAAATATATCCACAATTACAGTGGCTTATTTCAATACCTCTCTCTCAACAATTGACAGAACAAGTAGAAAATCCACAAGGATGTAGAAGACTTGAGCAATGCTATCAACTGATATTGACCCAATTAACATTTAGAGAACGCTCTACCCAAGAAAAGCAGAATACACATTCTTTATAAGGGAACACAGAATATTTCCTAAAATAAACTAAATTCTGGGTCATAAAATAAGTCTTACTAAATTTAAAAGGATTAAAGTAATACAAAGTGTGTTCTCTGACGGCAATTTAGAAATCAATTAAAAAATCTCAACAAAAGAAAGATCCTCAATACTTGGAAACCTAAAAAGACAATTCTAAATAATAATCCATAGGTTAAAAAAAAGACAGTAAAAATAAAATTAGAGAGCATTTGACCAAAGTGAAAACAAAAACCAGCATATCAAAATGTATGGAGTGTCAATAAAGCAATACTGAGGGAAAATTTATAGCTGCTAACACCTATATCAGAAAAGAAAAGACACCTCAAACCAAGGACTATTGCCTCTACCTAAGGAAACTGGAAACAAAGAACAACTGAAATCCAAAGAATGCAGAAAGAGAAGCTAATAAACAGTAGAGTAGAAAAATAAAAATAGGAAATACAGAAAAAATAAAACAATAAAACCAAAAGCTACTTATTTGAGAAAAATTAATAAAATTCACAAATCTCTACTCAGACTGATTAGAAAATAAAGACTGAAGACACGAATTACCAATATTAGGAAGGAAATAGCAGATATCAATACAGATTCCAGAGATATTTAAAGAATAAGAAATTATGAACAATCTTATTCCAATAAATTCAATAACTTAAGAATAATGCACAAATTCCTTAAAGTATAAATACCAAAGTTCAGTTAGGAAGAAATGAATAATATGAGTAATCCTATACTTATTAAAGGAATTAAATTTGTAGTTTAAACATCTTTCCTATAAAGAAAAATCCATGCCCAAATGGCTTCACTGGAGAATTCTAACAATCTTTTAAGAAGATTAATGTCAATTCTACACAAACTCTTGCACGAAATTAAAGAAGTGGGATTATTTCCCCATCCCTCTAAGGTCAACATTACTCTGATACCAAAATCTGAAAAAAAAACAAGAAAAGAAACTACAGGCCAATACTCTTCATGAATTTACACATAACACAAGGATGTCCACTTTCATCGTGTCTATTAAACATTGTACTGGAGGTTCTGGACATTGCAGTAAGATAAGCAAAAGAAATAAAATGTGTCCAGATTAAAAAGAAGAAGTAAAACCATTTTATTCACAGATGACATAATCATCTAATTAGAAAATCCTATGAATATCAAAATAAGGTTCTAAAACTAATAATTCAGCTTAACAAAATTTCAGCATATAAGATCATTATACAGAACATAGCAATAAACAACTAAAAATTAAAAGTAAAAACCAATGTCATTGAAAATAACATTAAAAAAATGTGAAACACTTAGAAATGAATTTGACAAATGGAGCAAGGGTTGTACACCAAGAACCACAAAACTTTTCTGAGAGAAATTAAAGAATACCTAAATAAATTAAGAGATGTACTATGTACATGGGTCAAGTGACTCACGACTGTTAACCTGCCAATTCTCCCCAAATTGGGCTGTAGGCCTGATGCAATCCTTATCAAAATCCAAGGAAAGTTTTTTCTATAGAAATTGATAAGATTATTCTGCAATTAATATAAAACTATAAAGTACCAAGAATAACCAAAACAACTTGGAAAAAAATGACTAACACCTACTTAATTTCAAAACTTATTATAATGCTACAGTTATCAGCACACTATGGTATTGGCAGAAAGATACATAAATAGGTTAATGTAACAGAATGGAGTCCAGAAATAGACCAACATATGAACAACTGATTTTTGACAAAGACAATCATCAGAAAAATAAGATAATCTTGCTCCAATATAATTATTAACTGAAAATGGATCAAGACTCAAAGGTAAAACTTAAACTATAAAATATCTATATAAAACATAGGAAAAATATTTTTGAACTTGGTTTAGGCAAAGATTTCTTAGATCACCAAAACTGAAACCCTTTAAAGAAAACATTGACAAATTAGACTTCATCAAAATAACAACTTCTGCTATTCAAAACACACTGTTTAGATAATATAAAGATCTGACAAAGACTGAGAGAAAATTTTACAAATCATATATTTGAAACAGATTTGCTCTTTTTTTTTTAGGCAAGGCAACCCTTCGTTGACCTCACAGATTGCAAGGACCTTGTCAGTTTACAATCCCTTATTTTTATTTTTTTATGCCTACAGCACCTGGTCTTCCAAGGTGGTCTCCCATCCAAGTACTAACCAGGCCCAACCCTGCTTAGCTTCCCAGATCTGACAGGATCGGGCTTGTTCAGGGTGGCATGGCCATAGGTGAAACAGATTTGCATCTAGAATATATATATATTTTTTTAAAAGCTCAAAACTAAACAATAAGGAAACAAGCAACCAAATTTTAAAAATTGGCAATTTTAACAAATAGACAACCCAATTATAAAAAAAAAAAAGATTTGAAGAGATGTTTCACCAAAGATAAATGGATAGCAAATAAACACAATGAAAGGTTGCCAATATCATTAGTTACTAGAGAAAGGAAAATTAAAACCTTAATAAGATACCACTAAACATATTTCAGAATGCTTAAAATTTAAAAGTAACAAGTGCTGCTAAGGATTTGAAGCACTGCTGTTAAGAATGTTAAGTGGTGCAAACACTTTGGGAAACAGTTTGACAGTTTCTTCAAAAGTGAAAATACACACCTACCATAATATCCAGCCATTCTACTCTCTGGTATTTGTACAAGAGAAATAAAAGTATATTTCCATACAAAGACTTGTACACACAAGTATTTATAGAAGCTTTATTTGTAATAATAACAGAAAACAACCCAACTGTTCATCAACAACTAAATGGATAAACTGTGCTACATGCATGCAATAGAATACTACTCAACCAGACCTATTGAAAATTAACATAAATCTCTGATTTAGAAAATAAATACATCGGTCTCATGTGGATCTATAATGCACTAACGGAAAAATATTGAGGTCATAACCTGGTGCTCACATATAATGCTTTAAAACCCAAAAAGGAATTGCAAGTTTCTTGTCAAATATGGTAGATAAATCTTTTATCCCTCTCATTTCTTCTCCTCCAAAAAATGATCTTACTAAATTTAATTATTCATAAGCCATTTTCATTTTCCCCCCAGCTCTCAGGATATTCTGAATAACTACCGATAAACAATATATTCTCAGCTTTTAGATAATGATACATAAAACGGAACATTTCAGGCAAATAAAAAAGAATACTAAGATTTTCTTTGCTAAGGAAGGACCTTTGGATATAAAACAATTTCCCCAAAGATAGGCCCCCAAGGGTCTCTGTTTTTCTAAGAAATTTTCAGTACGTATATAGCTATTAAATGGTCAGATTATAGTTGAATTTTAACAATGCATTAGAAGATCATTTCAGACATTTATAGTCTTAATTTTCAGAGTACAAGCAAATTATCACTTCCTCACCTTCTGATAGAGGTTTTAGCAACTGAAATAGGACAAAGGCAAACACAAAATAAGAGCAAAGAACAAAGACCATGCTAGATCAGCAACAACTTGCCACTGGAATAGGACCTGCAGAAATTTTGCCCAGCCTAAATGATCTATCCATAATGATCTATTTATTCCTAAGTATTCACATAAACTGTGATACAAATAAATTAACTTTGAGCAAGATGCTTTTTTAATCAAGCTTTAAAACCATGAAGATCTTTTTTTTTTTAAAAAAAGGTTGTCACTCTAAAAATTGACATATCTTTTATAAATATAAATCCTTTACAAGTATCCCTGATTAAAAGTAAGACAAAAATATGAAATGCTATAACTAGAAAATATGTAAGATAAAAAACAAATTTAATAGACATAGCTAAATTCTCCTTATGGTAAAGTTTCAGGGGTCTACAGTATGGTCTTACTTTTGGGGTATCTATCTATCCATCTATCTACACTCAATTCTAGGCAGAATCAGTGGGAATAATTTAAAAGGATTAAAGTAATGCAAAATGTGTTCTTAGATAGCCAAAAGGTATAAAAGCATTCCCTATTAAAAGGGTTCTTTGTAACAATTTCATGGTGGTAACAATATTCCCTATCGCATCTCCGAAATATCCAAAATAATACAAAAAAAAAATCTAAGTAAAAGCAGTGTACTTTATGGGTAAACATAGTTGCAAGATAAATTCTCCAATATTCCAAAGAGCTTCCCTTTCTTTAACTGATTTTCTATGGATGCATTGGGTCTAAAACTAGTAGAGGTCTGTGTGTTTATTCAAAAAGACATTACTTTTTAATTGCAATCCTCAAGTATAAACGTTTATTAGGCATTACAATTCCCTGGAAATACAAATCCCAATGAGCCTGGAAATGCTTTCCCAATGTAATGTTCAGCTTCCTGACCAAAACATTCAACTCAGTATTCTCCAGTTCACACCAACAGAAATACATATTTAGCTTTAAATTGTGCATCTGACTCAGAGAGCAGGAGAGTATCTATTGTCTCGAGATTGTCTACTGAAACTTCCTTACTTTTCAGTTGAGGAAAGTGATACCTAGAGAAATTAAGTGTTCTGAACAGGTTCAAACAGTTAATCAGTGGCAAGCAAGGATTAAGAAAAAGTCTACATATACAGTCCAAAGGCCTTTCTATAATTCCACACTATGCAAACTTTTAAGAACTCCACCTATGTATAAGTCACAGATAGATGCCACTGTGTAAACTATATATATATATATTCACAATTCTCTTCCAAATTAGATATATTAAGGAAAGATTAGATAAAATTCACTTACCTATACCAGAGACCTTGAAAACATTACTTATCTATCTTACACATTAAGTTAGTTGATCAGAATGAAAAATCCTGCTAGTGCGACGTTCGTTATTTTTAGAATTGTTATTTGAATTCAGCCCTCAAATGCTAATCCATTTTGGGAATAAAATCCAAATGACATTTCAATATTAAAAACCAGTGTGTATATGCAAATTTGTTACTTATACCTTTGGAATTTTTAAGGCCATCTCCACACACTAAGTATCCTATAATAGTTTGCCAATTTATAAACACAATTCTATCTCTACACTGAGCACAGCAATTGCCAAAACTACTCTTACCACCAGAAAAGTCATATCCATGGGATTTCGATTGCTGTTTTTAACAAGTGAACAGCTCAGCTATGCAACACCATGTTCAACACCATGGTAGAGTGAGGATCAGACTCACAGAGAGTCCAAGTAGCTTCTCTCTTTTCTATGTCCACAGTCTGTAAGTGCCTAGGCTCTTTAACAAATAAGATGCAACATCTGAAAAACTTTTCTAATCTTAGCTAATCTTCTGAGTCACAAAAAGCAGTGCCATGTCTGTGTCCCCTCAATTCATTTGTTGAAACCCTAAGGTGAAGATATCAGGATGTGGTGCATTGGAAAATGCTTAGATCATGAGGCTGGTGCCCCCATAAATGGGATTAGAACTCTTATAAATGAGACTCCACAGAGATTCTCACTTCTTTCACCATGTGAGGACACAGCTAGAAGGTGCCAGTGATGAACCAGGAGGATGATTTTCACCACAATGGGACCATGCTGGCACTCTGATCTCAGACTTCCCAGCCTTTAGAACTTTGAGAAATAAATTTCTGTTGTTCCTAAGATACTCAGTCTGTGGTATGTTCTTATAGCAGCCCAAATGGACTAAGACAAACACAAAATATAAATAGATCACTAAAAGCTCATCGTTAAAGATAATAGAGTAGAAAAATGAGAACCATCACAAGACTAGCATGTAGAAGGTAAGATACATTGTGTGGCTGAGCCATAAAATAATAAAATAATAAAAATAATAAAATAATAAAATAAAAAAAAAGGTGAAGTTATTTCATAATATTCTGTCCCAAGTCTTTAAGATATGTATAGATGCATAGGCCATCTCAGCATCCCTGCACTCTGCCTAAATACAGCCATGCTATACCATGATCAACTGTGCTTAAGAAATACACCTATATATAAAGAATGATTTGGAACATATTTTTTACATTTGCTATAATACACAAAAAAATCAATTGTTCTTTAAGTCTTAGCAATATCAACTATCATCATCCATAAGTATAAACAAACAGATAAACAAATACAAGGCATTAGCTATTGATGGTTAAGGGTTCTCAATATTTTACATGAAGGATAGTATCACCACTGTGATAAGTCTAGATAGAAAAATAATTTTTCTATATCGATAACTATTTATCTTCATTATAATAATATGGTTTTGTTTTAGATAAAATTAACCCATATGGCAACAAATAAGATTCCTCATTAACTAAAAAAAATATTACATGGCTCTTTACTTATTCTCAGAATTTTATCAATTCATATTAGGTTTCATCCTAAAGACCAGTGTATCTAGTCCAAAAGATTCTCTTTGAACTTCTGAGACTTTACTTTCAGTATTGTTTGACAAATCCTTATTGAAAATCAATTATATTCCAGGCATTGTACTAGATTCTAGGAACAAAAAAGATGAATAAGGCTTGGTTCTTGCCTCTAAAATATTCAATCTAGTGAGTCAGGTTATTGCGTACACAGTAAGTTTCAGTATACTGTGACAAGTGTGATGATAGAGAAATTCACAGGATTATAAAAATGGACACTGAACGTTACCTACTCTAGACTAAAAGTCAGTCAGGAAAGAATCCTGGCAGATGTGACACTCAAGAAGAATCTTGAAAGATGAATTTACATCAACCAAGAAAACAAGGAAAGCAAAGGCCATTCTAGCAAAGAAACAGACTCAAAGACCCTCGTGCATGTAGAAAACTATGTACAGTTTAGTTCCCTTAGAGCAAGAAGTCCAGAAGAGACAAGTAGGAGAAAGTCTTCCATATCATATTAAAGAATTTAGATGTTGACCTTTAGTCCAGGGATTGTAACTTATGTAGGAGAACAAATGTACCAGAAGACCCAAAAGAAATACCCTGTTACATCAACATGACACTTTTTAGAACTTTTGCATATGAATACTCAAAGGCAAAAAATAAAATCTCCTATGTTCCACAGGAACAACATTCTTTATTTTTGGGCCATTTTTACATGGTTACAGTACCTGACTGGAGCCTAAAGACAACTGATGAATTTAAAGCAGAAATGAAACTCGTCAGATTTTCATTTTTAAATAAGATATATTGAGTATAGCTAAGATAATCATAATCATATAAATAAAAATATTATAAACATCTTCCAGAAACAATATAGATCAACAATAAGAATAAAGTCTACAAAGCATATACTTACAGTATAACTAGAAGACAGAGAACACTACAAAAATCAACTTATCTCCCTGCAGAAAAAAAGGTGAAGTTATTTCATAATATTCTGTCCCAAGTCTTTAAGATAAGTCAGGGTACAGGATAAAAGCTATACAGAAGAGAAAAGAATAGAATGAATTGCCTATAATTAAAATGAATCATCCTTGGAATGAGAAATCACCCTAGGTGTGAAAATACTGGGGGGAAAACGTTTTAATAGATTAGTGTTAATTAATAATTATAGGTAAGGGACTTAAAAGTGCAGATAGGATCACAAAAGGTCATCTTGAAAAGGCAATGTGGATGGAGAAAGAAATAAAAAAGAAAGGGAGAGGCACCCATTGGAAATTATACCATAAGGGAAAAGAAAGAAAAACCGGACAGGTAAATTCAAGATGCTGCAAGATAACATTAAAAAAAAAAGGCACAAAACTGAAGAACACACATCCCTCCCCTCCTCTCACTACTTTCCAAAGAAAGCATTCATTAAATAATTTCTTTAGTGACAGAAGTATGTGACTCTTGAACTAGAAATCTCAAAACTCACATCCAAACTACCAACCCTATTCAGGAAAGTAGAGGTATAATCAATCTACTATAAGAAGAAAATACAAATTGAGAACCAAAATAATTCGGCTGATAAAAACCTAAACATAAAGCAAAAGAAAATGATAGCACAAGATTCTAAATGTATTAAATAACCTCAAACAAGTAGATAATTGGGGGCTATGAAAAAATATTGAACCAGAAATTAAAAATGAAAAATAAAATTTAAAAAAGGAAGAGATAATGAAACTTAGACTTTTTTTTTAATTCAGAAAAGAAATAGAAGAAAAAGACAAAAATTAAATTAGAAATAAAAATTAAATTATAAATGCCCAAGAAAGAATGGATATGAATAAAAACAGCTGGTACTAAAGGGGGAAAAAAAAGAAAGAAAATCAAGAGACTGTAAGTGAGCTTTAAAAGACATGAGAAAAGTCAGAAAGAAAGTAGTTAAAATAGTCAAAGAATGTATAACACATGTAAAATTGAAGTCCCCAAAGAAAGAAAATTGAAAAATGGATAAGAACTAATATTTAAAATTATATACCAAAAGAACTTTCCAGAAGTAAAAGAAGACCTTATCCAATGGTTCCTAAAGTGTGTGCTGAGGTATAGCAGTATACTGAATGAACTCACAGGCATGATATGGGATATTTTAAATTTTTGGAAAAAGCAGTAATATTTGACATCTATTGAAAATCACACAAACAAGTAATTCACATTAGTTCACAGATTCAACATGAGATAGCACCATTTCATAGTTTCAAATCTTTGTGAAGTTGAATCATCAATAGTTATTGCAATAAAAAGCAAGTACAATGTGAGAATCAATGTA
>NW_024347790.1:9309027-9512869 GCF_902729225.1 Pteropus medius | reverse complement strand
TGTAGTGCTCCTCCATTCTCATTTTATAGCCCATTACACCCCCATCAGCCATACTTCTTCTCTACCTACACACCACTGGTACCCAGTACCCTTATGATACCCTTATGATGAGAATGATAATGATGATGGCTACTATTTAATAAGTGCTCAGTCTGTCTCAGGCACTGCAAAAGACACTTTATATATCTATATCTATATCTACATCTATATCTACATCTATATCTATATCTATATCTATATCTATATCTATATCTATATCTATATCTATATCTATATCTATATCTATCTTATGTAATCATCACAACAATCCTGTATAGTTGAAATTTTATGTAGAAATAAGAAAATCTCAAGTGATTTTTTTTTGTGAGGATTAAATGAGTTAATATATATTAAGTGATTAGAACAGTACCTAGCTAAAGTGCTATCTAAGTATTTGTTACTACAAGTATTATTATTAACATTATTGTTTTATTTCCATTTTGGGGATGAGGAAACAGACTCAGAGTGGTTACGGAGTTGACTGACAATACACAGAGTAGAAATGGAAGAACCTGGATTGTAATCCAAGTCAGCTCGGTTCCCAGTCTGTACTTTTTCCACCATATGACACTGATACTATTGGCTGGTCAAATTCTGGAACCAGCGTTATTATCAAGTCTGCCCTCCCACTGGAACAACTCATGGCCTGGGTTTTAAGAGCAGTACACCCAACTAGTACTCAGGAACTACTTTGCTGATGCAATATAATAAATGTGAGCTAAGATTTTATGTATGATATTGGTTCATTTACATTCTACTTTAATAACGAACTTTTCTTTATCTAGCTTTTCCCAACATGTTTTCCATAAAACAATGCCTTAATTCCCTGGGCAACTAAGTTTGAGAAACAATGAGTTGTACATTTCTCTTACAGAGTCACAAAGCATTCTGGCATTTTAACAGTTTTGAAAACTCTAGCTAAAGAAATCAGTTTAACCTAGAGTTTTCTAATCCAAGGGAATAGATCTAATACTGAGAATTTCAGACCACCGGAGAGACATTTTGTTGCTAGGGGATTTTCTTTACAGTGACAAAATCATACCAGACTACAGTAGTTCTAACCATGAGCCCCTGACAGAGTGTAACACTATAATCTACTGTCACAAACTGGAGAACACTTTAATCCAACTCTCATTTTTAGACAAGGAATACAGGATCAGAACTGTTCAGGTACTTTCACACAATTTTAAGTTATAAAATACTTTTAGAAACCGGTTTTAAAATAATGAAGCTAATATTTTACTTCTGGCTGTAACAATTATTTGGAGAGAAAATCAATTAAACTCCCTATCCTTCCTTCCATTTTCCTTCATTGCAAAATGTTTCTTTCTCTTTTATACCAGAGAGCCTATCTTCAGAAATAGCCCAGATAGTTCAAGACAACTTAAAATTTTTAGGAAAAGATCATTAAGCTCCCTAGAATAATTTTAAAATTAGCCAATAACACAACTGAAGCCAGGTAGATTACAACTTTGATGCTCTTTGCAAGTCTTTTTTAACTTTTTTTTTTAATTTTTGAGTTAATCATAAACTTAAAGAAAAATTGCAAGTTCAATACAAGAATTTTTTTATCCCGAACCATTAAGATTGTCAATCAGATAACCCATCATACCTGAATATTTTAGAGTATATCTCCTACAAAGAAAGGCATTCTATGTAAATTAAATACAACTATCAAAATCAGAAACTTAATATTGACTGTTATCACCTAATACAAAGACCCCATTAGTGTCACCATTTGTCCCCATAATTTTCATCACTGCAGAAAAAAAGTTCAGAATCACAGAATCATGTTTTTTATCTTGTAAATCCCCTTCAGTCTGTAACAATTTCTTGGTATTTCTTTAACATTTATAATAAGCTTTGATCCTTTTTGAAGATTATAGGTTAGTTATTTTGCAGAATGTAACTCAAGTTGAGTTTAATTGATGTTTCTGCACAGAGATTCAGCTTTTGCATATTTGGCAAGAATATCACAGAAGTGATGCTTTGTTTTTTTCATTGTATCGTATCAGGTGCACACAAGTTCAAACTGTCCCATTACTACGATTATTTAATTAAGGTGGCATCTTCAGGCTTTTCCATTGTAAAACAGCTCTTCCTCCTTTGTAATTAATAATTATTTTGTGGGGGAGTATTGTGAAACCATGTTGCTATACCATTTCTCATCAAACCTGTGTGTGTTTATGTATGTATGTGTGTATATGCATGTATGTATTATTCATTCAACTCCTGGTTTCTTATGTTACTCGGTGGGTTAAAATCCATAATAATCATTACTTATTCTGATGGGAAATTTAACCTGACTTAGAGAGTGTCAGGTTAGGTTCTGTACCTGTGGATAAATCCCATTATTCTTTGAGAACTCTTTTGATTCCTGATACAAGATATTCCAGACTCATCTTGTGCTTTCATTGTCTTTGTCCCAGAATCAGACACTTCTTCAAGGAGACCTGGTTCCTTTTCATGGAGAGTGATATTTAGAAAGAAAGACCTGGACTTTAGGTATGGGTTGCTTGGTGGACAGAACTAAGAAATATAAATATGTACCACATACATGAACACACACACAAACATAAACAGATATACAGATATTTACATTAATAGTTATTTCTTTATGTATTAAAAACATTAATTTCAACTGATATTTCTGATTTTAATCCAATATCACAGGTATATTCTAATTTTCTTTCAAAATTTGTGTGTCCACAGACAGTGAGAAACCTGGGTCTCATTACACCTACTTACTTACTTAATTAATTAGATCAATCCTCCTCTATATAAATTATCTCCTGTCTCTGTTGCCATCTGTCTCCATGCAGATGTCCTCCTCTCCCACATGGGTTATACTAATATTAGACAAAGTAGTTTTCGAGGAAAACAATATTACTAATGTTAAAGAAGAAATTTCATAATGGTAAGAGTCAATTCATCAGGAAGATAGAAATTTCCTAAACATTTATGTACCTAATAATATGACTTCAAAATACATATATATATATATTACATATATATTATATGTAATATATATAAATACATATATATTACATATATATGTATACATAATATATATATGTAATATATATGTATTTATATATATTACATATAATATATATATGTATATATATATTACATATAACATATATAGTATACATAATATATATATGTAATATACATATATAAATATACATATATATATTACATATATATATTATATGTAATATATATAAACTATATCTCAAAATACATATATATATTACATATATATATTATATGTAATATATATAAACTATATCTCAATAAAAATAATATACAGGAAGCAAAAGTTGATAGAACTGCAAAGAGAAAAATATATCCACAATTACAGTTGCTTATTTCAATACCTCTCTCTCAACAATTGACAAAACAAGTAGAAAATCCACAAGGATGTAGAAGACTTGAGCAATGCTATCAACTGATATTGACCCAATTAACATTTAGAGAACGCTCTACCCAAGAAAAGCAGAATACACATTCTTTATAAGGGAACACAGAATATTTCCTAAAATAAACTAAATTCTGGGTCATAAAATAAGTCTTACTAAATTTAAAAGGATTAAAGTAATACAAAGTGTGTTCTCTGACAGCAATTTAGAAATCAATTAAAAAATCTCAACAAAAGAAAGATCCTCAATACTTGGAAACCTAAAAAGACAATTCTAAATAATAATCCATAGGTTAAAAAAAAGACAGTAAAAATAAAATTAGAGAGCATTTGACCAAAGTGAAAACAAAAACCAGCATATCAAAATGTATGGAGTGTCAATAAAGCAATACTGAGGGAAAATTTATAGCTGCTAACACCTATATCAGAAAAGAAAAGACACCTCAAACCAAGGACTATTGCCTCTACCTAAGGAAACTGGAAACAAAGAACAACTGAAATCCAAAGAATGCAGAAAGAGAAGCTAATAAACAGTAGAGTAGAAAAATAAAAATAGGAAATACAGAAAAAATAAAACAATAAAACCAAAAGCTACTTATTTGAGAAAAATTAATAAAATTCACAAATCTCTACTCAGACTGATTAGAAAATAAAGACTGAAGACACGAATTACCAATATTAGGAAGGAAATAGCAGATATCAATACAGATTCCAAAGATATTTAAAGAATAAGAAATTATGAACAATCTTATTCCAATAAATTCAATAACTTAAGTATAATGCACAAATTCCTTAAAGTATAAATACCAAAGTTCAGTTAGGAAGAAATGAATAATATGAGTAATCCTATACTTATTAAAGGAATTAAATTTGTAGTTTAAACATCTTTCCTATAAAGAAAAATCCATGCCCAAATGGCTTCACTGGAGAATTCTAACAATCTTTTAAGAAGATTAATGTCAATTCTACACAAACTCTTGCACGAAATTAAAGAAGTGGGATTATTTCCCCATCCCTCTAAGGTCAACATTACTCTGATACCAAAAAAAACAAGAAAAGAAACTACAGGCCAATACTCTTCATGAATTTACACATAACACAAGGATGTCCACTTTCATCATGTCTATTAAACATTGTACTGGAGGTTCTGGACATTGCAGTAAGATAAGCAAAAGAAATAAAATGTGTCCAGATTAAAAAGAAGAAGTAAAACCATTTTATTCACAGATGACATAATCATCTAATTAGAAAATCCTATGAATATCAAAATAAGGTTCTAAAACTAATAATTCAGCTTAACAAAATTTCAGCATATAAGATCATTATACAGAACATAGCAATAAACAACTAAAAATTAAAAGTAAAAACCAATGTCATTGAAAATAACATTAAAAAAATGTGAAACACTTAGAAATGAATTTGACAAATGGAGCAAGGGTTGTACACCAAGAACCACAAAACTTTTCTGAGAGAAATTAAAGAATACCTAAATAAATTAAGAGATGTACTATGTACATGGGTCAAGTGACTCATGACTGTTAACCTGCCAATTCTCCCCAAATTGGGCTGTAGGCTTGATGCAATCCTTATCAAAATCCAAGGAAAGTTTTTTCTATAGAAATTGACAAGATTATTCTGCAATTAATATAAAACTATAAAGTACTAAGAATAACCAAAACAACTTGGAAAAAAATGACTAACACCTACTTAATTTCAAAACTTATTATAATGCTACAGTTATCAGCACACTATGGTATTGGCAGAAAGATACATAAATAGGTTAATGTAACAGAATGGAGTCCAGAAATAGACCAACATATGAACAACTGATTTTTGACAAAGACAATCATCAGAAAAATAAGATAATCTTGCTCCAATATAATTATTAACTGAAAATGGATCAAGACTCAAAGGTAAAACTTAAACTATAAAATATCTATATAAAACATAGGAAAAATATTTTTGAACTTGGTTTAGGCAAAGATTTCTTAGATCACCAAAACTGAAACCCTTTAAAGAAAACATTGACAAATTAGACTTCATCAAAATAACAACTTCTGCTATTCAAAACACACTGTTTAGATAATATAAAGATCTGACAAAGACTGAGAGAAAATTTTACAAATCATATATTTGAAACAGATTTGCTCTTTTCTTTTAGGCAAGGCAACCCTTCGTTGACCTCACAGATTGCAAGGACCTTGTCAGTTTACAATCCCTTATTTTTATTTTTTTATGCCTACAGCACCTGGTCTTCCAAGGTGGTCTCCCATCCAAGTATTAACCAGGCCCAACCCTGCTTAGCTTCCAAGATCCGACAGGATCGGGCTTGTTCAGGGTGGCATGGCCATAGGTGAAACAGATTTGCATCTAGAATATATATATATATTTTTAAAAGCTCAAAACTAAACAATAAGGAAACAAGCAACCAAATTTTAAAAATTGGCAATTTTAACAAATAGACAACCCAATTATAAAAAAAAAAAAAGATTTGAAGAGATGTTTCACCAAAGATAAATGGATAGCAAATAAACACAATGAAAGGTTGCCAATATCATTAGTTACTAGAGAAAGGAAAATTAAAACCTTAATAAGATACCACTAAACATATTTCAGAATGCTTAAAATTTAAAAGTAACAAGTGCTGCTAAGGATTTGAAGCACTGCTGTTAAGAATGTTAAGCGGTGCAAACACTTTGGGAAACAGTTTGACAGTTTCTTCAAAAGTGAAAATACACACCTACCATAATATCCAGCCATTCTACTCTCTGGTATTTGTACAAGAGAAATAAAAGTATATTTCCATACAAAGACTTGCACACACAAGTATTTATAGAAGCTTTATTTGTAATAATAACAGAAAACAACCCAACTGTTCATCAACAACTAAATGGATAAACTGTGCTACATGCATGCAATAGAATACTACTCAACCAGACCTACTGAAAATTAACATAAATCTCTGATTTAGAAAATAAATACATCGGTCTCATGTGGATCTATAATGCACTAACGGAAAAATATTGAGGTCATAACCTGGTGCTCACATATAATGCTTTAAAACCCAAAAAGGAATTGCAAGTTTCTTGTCAAATATGGTAGATAAATCTTTTATCCCTCTCATTTCTTCTCCTCCAAAAAATGATCTTACTAAATTTAATTATTCATAAGCCATTTTCATTTTTCCCCCAGCTCTCAGGATATTCTGAATAACTACCGATAAACAATATATTCTCAGCTTTTAGATAATGATACATAAAACGGAACATTTCAGGCAAATAAAAAAGAATACTAAGATTTTCTTTGCTAAGGAAGGACCTTTGGATATAAAACAATTTCCCCAAAGATAGGCCCCCAAGGGTCTCTGTTTTTCTAAGAAATTTTCAGTACGTATATAGCTATTAAATGGTCAGATTATAGTTGAATTTTAACAATGCATTAGAAGATCATTTCAGACATTTATAGTCTTAATTTTCAGAGTACAAGCAAATTATCACTTCCTCACCTTCTGATAGAGGTTTTAGCAACTGAAATAGGACAAAGGCAAACACAAAATAAGAGCAAAGAACAAAGACCATGCTAGATCAGCAACAACTTGCCACTGGAATAGGACCTGCAGAAATTTTGCCCAGCCTATTTTTAGAATTGTTATTTGAATTCAGCCCTCAAATGCTAATCCATTTTGGGAATAAAATCCAAATGACATTTCAATATTAAAAACCAGTGTGTATATGCAAATTTGTTACTTATACCTTTGGAATTTTTAAGGCCATCTCCACACACTAAGTATCCCATAATAGTTTGCCAATTTATAAACACAATTCTATCTCTACACTGAGCACAGCAATTGCCAAAACTACTCTTACCACCAGAAAAGTCATATCCATGGGATTTCGATTGCTGTTTTTAACAAGTGAACAGCTCAGCTATGCAACACCATGTTCAACACCATGGTAGAGTGAGGATCAGACTCACGGAGAGTCCAAGTAGCTTCTCTCTTTTCTATGTCCACAGTCTGTAAGTGCCTAGGCTCTTTAACAAATAAGATGCAACATCTGAAAAACTTTTCTAATCTTAGCTAATCTTCTGAGTCACAAAAAGCAGTGCCATGTCTGTGTCCCCTCAATTTATTTGTTGAAACCCTAAGGTGAAGATATCAGGATGTGGTGCATTGGAAAATGCTTAGATCATGAGGCTGGTGCCCCCATAAATGGGATTAGAACTCTTATAAATGAGACTCCATAGAGATTCTCACTTCTTTCACCATGTGAGGACACAGCTAGAAGGTGCCAGTGATGAACCAGGAGGATGATTTTCACCACAATGTGACCATGCTGGCACTCTGATCTCAGACTTCCCAGCCTTTAGAACTTTGAGAAATAAATTTCTGTTGTTCCTAAGATACTCAGTCTGTGGTATGTTCTTATAGCAGCCCAAATGGACTAAGACAAACACAAAATATAAATAGATCACTAAAAGCTCATCGTTAAAGATAATAGAGTAGAAAAATGAGAACCATCACAAGACTAGCGTGTAGAAGGTAAGATACATTGTGTGGCTGAGCCATAAAATAATAAAATAATAAAAATAATAAAATAATAAAATAAAAAAAAGGTGAAGTTATTTCATAATATTCTGTCCCAAGTCTTTAAGATATGTATAGATGCATAGGCCATCTCAGCATCCCTGCACTCTGCCTAAATACAGCCATGCTATACCATGATCAACTGTGCTTAAGAAATACACCTATATATAAAGAATGATTTGGAACATATTTTTTACATTTGCTATAATACACAAAAAAATCAATTGTTCTTTAAGTCTTAGCAATATCAACTATCATCATCCATAAGTATAAACAAACAGATAAACAAATACAAGGCATTAGCTATTGATGGTTAAGGGTTCTCAATATTTTACATGAAGGATAGTATCACCCCTGTGATAAGTCTAGATAGAAAAATAATTTTTCTATATCGATAACTATTTATCTTCATTATAATATGGTTTTGTTTTAGATAAAATTAACCCATATGGCAACAAATAAGATTCCTCATTAACTAAAAAAAATATTACATGGCTCTTTACTTATTCTCAGAATTTTATCAATTCATATTAGGTTTCATCCTAAAGACCAGTGTATCTAGTCCAAAAGATTCTCTTTGAACTTCTGAGACTTTACTTTCAGTATTGTTTGACAAATCCTTATTGAAAATCAATTATATTCCAGGCATTGTACTAGATTCTAGGAACAAAAAAGATGAATAAGGCTTGGTTCTTGCCTCTAAAATATTCAATCTAGTGAGTCAGGTTATTGCGTACACAGTAAATTTCAGTATACTGTGACAAGTGTGATGATAGAGAAATTCACAGGATTATAAAAATGGACACTGAAGGTTACCTACTCTAGACTAAAAGTCAGTCAGGAAAGAATCCTGGCAGATGTGACACTCAAGAAGAATCTTGAAAGATGAATTTACATCAACCAAGAAAACAAGGAAAGCAAAGGCCATTCTAGCAAAGAAACAGACTCAAAGACCCTCGTGCATGTAGAAAACTATGTACAGTTTAGTTCCCTTAGAGCAAGAAGTCCAGAAGAGACAAGTAGGAGAAAGTCTTCCATATCATATTAAAGAATTTAGATGTTGACCTTTAGTCCAGGGATTGTAACTTATGTAGGAGAACAAATGTACCAGAAGACCCAAAAGAAATACCCTGTTACATCAACATGACACTTTTTAGAACTTTTGCATATGAATACTCAAAGGCAAAAAATAAAATCTCCTATGTTCCACAGGAACAACATTCTTTATTTTGGGGCCATTTTTACATGGTTACAGTACCTGACTGGAGCCTAAAGACAACTGATGAATTTAAAGCAGAAATGAAACTTGTCAGATTTTCATTTTTAAATAAGATATATTGAGTATAGCTAAGATAATCATAATCATATAAATAAAAATATTATAAACATCTTCCAGAAACAATATAGATCAACAATAAGAATAAAGTCTACAAAGCATATACTTACAGTATAACTAGAAGACAGAGAACACTACAAAAATCAACTTATCTCCCTGCAGAAAAAAAGGTGAAGTTATTTCATAATATTCTGTCCCAAGTCTTTAAGATAAGTCAGGGTACAGGATAAAAGCTATACAGAAGAGAAAAGAATAGAATGAATTGCCTATAATTAAAATGAATCATCCTTGGAATGAGAAATCACCCTAGGTGTGAAAAT
Organism: Pteropus medius; assembly: GCF_902729225.1. Taxonomy (NCBI): domain Eukaryota; kingdom Metazoa; phylum Chordata; class Mammalia; order Chiroptera; family Pteropodidae; genus Pteropus; species Pteropus medius. Next base: position 9,503,165 of record NW_024347790.1, on the reverse strand, counting down.
ACTGGGGGAAAAACGTTTTAATAGATTAGTGTTAATTAATAATTATAGGTAAGGGACTTAAAAGTGCACATAGGATCACAAAAGGTCATCTTGAAAAGGCAATGTGGATGGAGAAAGAAATAAAAAAGAAAGGGAGAGGCACCCATTGGAAATTATACCATAAGGGAAAAGAAAGAAAAACCGGACAGGTAAATTCAAGATGCTGCAAGATAACATTAAAAAAAAAAAGGCACAAAACTGAAGAACACACATCCCTCCCCTCCTCTCACTACTTTCCAAAGAGAGCATTCATTAAATAATTTCTTTAGTGACAGAAGTATGTGACTCTTGAACTAGAAATCTCAAAACTCACAACCAAACTACCAACCCTATTCAGGAAAGTAGAGGTATAATCAATCTACTATAAGAAGAAAATACAAATTGAGAACAAAAATAATTCGGCTGATAAAAACCTAAACATAAAGCAAAAGAAAATGATAGCACAAGATTCTAAATGTATTAAATAACCTCAAACAAGTAGATAATCGGGGGCTATGAAAAAATATTGAACCAGAAATTAAAAATGAAAAATAAAATTTAAAAAAAGGAAGAGATAATGAAACTTAGACTTTTTTTTTAATTCAGAAAAGAAATAGAAGAAAAAGACAAAAATTAAATTAGAAATAAAAATTAAATTATAAATGCCCAAGAAAGAATGGATATGAATAAAAACAGCTGGTACTAAAGGGGAAAAAAAAAGAAAGAAAATCAAGAGACTGTAAGTGAGCTTTAAAAGACATGAGAAAAGTCAGAAAGAAAGTAGTTAAAATAGTCAAAGAATGTATAACACATGTAAAATTGAAGTCCCCAAAGAAAGAAAATTGAAAAATGGATAAGAACTAATATTTAAAATTATATACCAAAAGAACTTTCCAGAAGTAAAAGAAGACCTTATCCAATGGTTCCCAAACTGTGTGCTGAGGTATAGCAGTATACTGAATGAACTCACAGGCATGATATGGGATATTTTAAATTTTTGGAAAAAGCAGTAATATTTGACATCTATTGAAAATCACACAAACAAGTAATTCACATTAGTTCACAGATTCAACATGAGATAGCACCATTTCATAGTTTCAAATCTTTGTGAAGTTGAATCATCAATAGTTATTGCAATAAAAAGCAAGTACAATGTGAGAATCAATGTATGACAGGCAATATACAATTTCATTCTAAGGTTTGAGAAATTGTGCAGGGTTCACACAGCCCAATAGTAGGTGATCTGAATTAGGAACAAATAACATTATTTTTTTCTTCTAATTGTTTTCAAGTGGCCACCAGTTGTTAAGACATAACTATTTACTGTTTAGACCAGCATACTTAATGAATAGAACTATTATACATTTCTTCTGGCCTAAGACCTCCATGAAAATGTTTCTGAGACTCTATGGGCACTACAAACTAAGAAAACTTGGAACCTTTACTTGAATCGATATATAGAAAGAGCTTATCATTTACCCAGGAAAATTAATCTTTAATGATCAATTCTGGGACATACCTTATTAACACTATTAGATTACAAAGAAAAATCTTCAGGGTTTCAAAAAAGTAGATCAAATAACTTAAAACAGCAAGAGAATTAGATGGACATCAGACTTCTCAAAAGCAACATACAAAGCAAGGAAACGATAGAAAAGCATTTTCAAGAATTAAAGCAAAGAAAATATGAAATGTAGTTTTTATATCCAGTCAAGCTGTCTTTCAACTATCAAGACTATAGAAAAAGTTTAAACATGAAACAATTTATAGAATATGGTACACATGAGCCCTTCTCGAGCATTTTACAAGCAAGTATCATCTAACCATTTCTGGAAAAAATCAATTGTAGATATAAGACAAAAAAAAGATGAAGACAGTGAAGACAGGATATTTTTTAAAATGTATAATCTATAAAATATGGTAAAAAGAAGAGAGAGAAAAATAAAGTAGAATAAGCTTATTGACTATTTTATGAGCAATGGGTCAAAGGATATATTTTGAAACTGACAAATTAGATAGCAAAAGGTGAAATAAAAAAATAAAGTCTAAAAGCATTTCAAAATGTATTTCAAGTACAAAAGTAACCACTAGAAAAAATAAAAACCTTCTTAAATACCAAAGGAAATTTTAGAAATTAAAATACAAAACAAATAAATCACAAGTGGGGGAGGGGGCAGCAAATAAAACAACACACATAGAAATTAAAACAATGTACTATTAAAGAATTGAAATAAAATAGAACAGTCAGTAAATGTGGATAGGCTTAACAAACCAATTACAAAACAAAACCTTCAATTTCTTCATCAGTAAGACCATCTACATGCTAAATAAGCAAAGATGCACTAAAACAAAGTGATTCAGAAAAAATAAGGAATCTAAACCAAATGGAACCAAAAAGGAAGCAGGGGTTGTGATCTTGCTATCTGATACAGTATAATTCAATCAAAAAGCATTAAACATAACAAAGAACTCTTTTTAAAGCTAATGCCACAATTCATAATAAATATATCACATTCATAAATATTTCTGCACTAATTAATACATCAACCACCTTCAACCACAAAGCAGAAATAAAGAAATTCAAGAAGAGATAGAAACATAATAATTAACACACCACTTTCAGTACAAGACATTAAATGTATGAAAACTAAGTAAAGATATAGCAGACCAAAAGTATATAATCAATAAGCTGTACTCTATTATATATATCAAATTTTTTATCCTCATGAGTTAGAAAATACACCTTCATTTTAAGTGCATATGAAATGTTCACAAAAGTTTACCATATATTAATTATATGGATAAGTTTTATAAAATAGAAGTATTACGAACAATGGTTTCTGGCTAAAATTCAGTAAAGCTAAAAATTAACAATAAAATACAAGAAGTCCCTTATTCTTGAATATTAAGGGGAAAAAACTCTCCTACTAAACAACTCTCAGTAAAAGGAAAAAAATAAATAGTAATTTGAGAATTTCTAATAATAACGATAATAAATAGTACATATTAGCATGAATATATTTAAAACAATCAGAGGATAATTTATAGTATTAAGTACTTTTGTTAATAAAAACAAAAGAATGAAAATAAATGTGGCAGAGTAGCCAGAGGAAAAAACAATAAAGGAAACCAAAAGAAACAAAGTGAGGGAAATAATAAAGATAAGTACAAAAATCAATGAGGGAGAAAACAGAAAAGCATTGATCTAATTAATAAATCAGTATCTTGGTTTCTTGAAAAATTGAAAAAAATACCTTTTTAAAAAAGGGGGGGAAGCAAACATATAGCACAAAGCTAATGAGAAAACAATCATTGAGAATTTAAAAATAAAAAGGCATAAATGCAAATATTTATGTCAATAAATTTGAATACTTATATGAATTAATAATTTCCCAGGAAAATACAGTTTACAAAATTTACCCAATTAGTGAAACAATGCTTAACAAGACCAATTTATAATACATATATAGAGAAAATTTGGAGGAAATTCCCACCTAAAAAGATTCAGGATCTGATGGTTTCACTGGATAATTCTACCAAACCTTTAAATACCAGATCATCCCAATGCTATATAAATTATTCCACAAGACAGAAAATAAAGTCTGTCTTCTAAATTCTTTGTATAGAGAAGTATAACATTAAAAACAATCTGTGAACACAATATAACAAAAGAAAATTACAGATCAATATCACTTATCAATGTCATTACTAAGATAAAAACTAAATCCAACAAGCCGACTCTACATTAAAATGTATATATCATGACCAAGTAAGGTTTATTCCAGAAACTATTAATAAATTAGAGAGTCCATTCATAAATACAACATAATAAAACATCTGAGGAGGAAAATATTATTATTCTAGATTACAAAAAAATAAAAACAAAAACCTATTGGCAGAATGTAACATCTGTTTCTAATTAAAAAGCATTCAAGAATACAGAAATTGACATACCCTTTTTTACATAATAAAATATATACTCTTTAAAAACAGTATATTACTTAATGGGGAATACAAGAGATATTACTTAATGGGGAAATACAAGAGATATTACTTAACGGGGAAATACAAGAGATATTTCCCTTAAGATTAGAAAGAAGATGAAATATTTACTTTGCCCATTACTATTTAACATACTGGCAACAGTAAATGCAGTTAGAAAAGAAAAACTTACTACATCAGTGGTTATTAGAGTGTGGTCTGTAAACCCCTGGTGATTCCCAAGACTCTTTTCAAGGGGTTTGAAATGTCAAAACATTTCTCCCAGTAATATTAATATATTGCTTGCTTTTTCTACTGTATTGATAATTTCACTTATGATGCAAAAGCATGGGAGTTAAAATTGCCAGAATCTTAACATGAATCAAGGCAATGGCATCATACTTTACCAGTATCTACTGTATACTTTACTGTTAGGCACTACAAAAAAATTCCAATTTCACTTAAGAATGTCATTAATCAAGCAGTAAAAATTGTTAATATTATTAAGTCTCAATCCTTGAGTACAGTTCTTTTTCACCTTCATTGTGATGAAAGGGAAACTATGCATAAAGGACTTATGCTGCACACCAAATTATAATGTTTGTCTCAAAGAAAATAACTTGTATAATTGTTTCAGTTGTGAGCTGAATTAGCACTTATTTTATGGAACACCATTTTCTTTAAAAGAAAAATTGACAGATAAATTATAGTTATTCATACTGAAGATCTGGCACATTTTTTAGAAAATGAATAAAGCAAACTTCAAGGAAAACAACTGGCAAGAGTTGCTGCCAATGACAAAATTCAAGTTTTAGAAATCTTATATCTACCACCATGAGCCTGATAGTTTCCCAATAATTAAAGGGTTTTCTGATGAGATCAGTAGTAATTTTAACAAATGTGATTTTTTTTAATTTTCTAATGAAATGTATTAACATTTGAAATATTTGTATAACACAGTGAAACAATATTTCCAATACATATGTAACAAAGTTATGCATGAGTAAAAGACTTATTCGAACTGCAAGTTACACTAATAGGGTTTCAAGCAACATCGTACAAAATGTGCATTGGAAATAGTTTCAGATTCAGCATTACCAATAACATTAAGAAGTTTCCACACATCAAATGTTGGACTATAAGAATATCTACAGTTCTCTGAAAGTATCACTAAAATATTCCTTTGTTTTCCCACTACACATCTGTATGAAGCTAGATAATCTTCATATAGTAAACCAGAAAAAAATCTTGCAACAGATTGAAACAACAGATCAAATATATTGCAGAAACAGATATATTCACCTGTTTTCTATTAAGCCAGAAGTCAGAGATTTATAAAAATACACAATATCAATCTTGTAAGTTAATAAAAGTAACTCATTAAGAAAAATCTGTGCCAGCATGTAATGAATTTACCATTGTTATTTTTAGATGAATTAATAAACTGTTGCAATTTTCTTAGTCTTAATCTTAATTAGGTAAATATTAATATATATAACTTACAATCAAAAAATCTTGAGGGTACTAAAAAATATTTAAGAGTGTAAAGAGGTCCTGAGATCAAAAAGTTTGAGAATGGCTAAATTATAGCATGGGAACATGAAAAGTAGAAAAACTATCATTATTTGCAGTTTCTGAAAAACTACAGAACATCAATGATAAAACTACATCAAACAACTAAATGATTCAATAAAGCATCAGAACATAGATTTAACATACAGAAATCAATATACTTTATATACACAAGGAATTACATGGTAGACTAGATTTAATGGTAAAATAAAAGCATTTAAAACAGCAAAATAGAGAAAATACTTCAAATAAAGTTAAAGAATATAAAGCCTATGTGAGAAAACTTTAAAACACTTCTGAAAGACACAAAAATAGTCTTGAACAAGTGAGATGTCTCTTGTTCTTTGATAAGATGACTCAACATCATAAGAATGCCATGTCTCCCCAAGTTAATTTATAAATTAAAACTATTCCAATAAAAATATCAAAAAAAGAAGCTACAACATGTGGAAAAATAAGCATGCAAACAAAATTAAAGAAAAACTGAAAAAGAAAGTCTACAAGTGGGAAGATAGCCTAACTAAATATTAAAATTTGTAATTCTTTGTAATTCAAAATAGTGTGGTACTGATGTATGAATAGGCAGATTGGGGAGTAAACAGAAAAGAAGTAAACCCAATATGGAATTTTAGTAAATTAAGGTGATATCTCAGATTACCAAACCTTAGCTAAAAGAAGAGCTGTATTAATAAATAGTGCTAAGACAACTAGATAGACATTTGGGAAAAGATAAAATCAGATCCATACCCTATAACATACACAATTCCATGTATACCAGAGATCCAACATAAGAATAAAGCGATACAAGCTCTAGAAAAAAATGCTGGTAAATTCTAGCATTAATTGGTTATAGCAGAGAATTTCTAACTATGACTCAAAATCCAGAAGCATGAACAAAGGTAAATTTCACTCCAAAAAAACAAAATTTTTGCATGGCAAAAATATAATAAGCAAAGTCAAAACACTATCTCACCAGAAGAAAAACTTATAACATCTCTCACAAATAAAGTGCTAATATCTCTAATAAATAAAGAAGTCTTAAAAACTTAAAGGAGGAACAATAAAAACTACACAACATTGCTGAAAAAAATTAAGAAGAAATAAATACAAGGAAAGACATTCCATGTTCATAGACTGGAAGAGTTAATATTGTCAAAATGTCAATACTATCCAAAGTGATCCACAGATTTAGTGCCATCCTTATCAAAATTCCAACAATGTTTTTCTGCAGAAATAGAAAAACCCATCCTAAAATTCATATGGAGTCTCAAGAGACCCTGAATACCCAAAACAATCTTGCCACTTCCTGCTTTCAAATCTACTGTAAAATTATGGGAATCACAATAGTGTGGTACTGGCATAAAAACAGACATATAAGTCAATGGAATGAATAGAGGACCCAGAAATAAACCTTCACATATACTGTCAAATGATTTTTCACAAGGGTGCCAAGGTCATTCAATGGGGAAAAGACAGTCTTTTCAACAAAGAGTGCTGGGAAACTAGATATCCACATGCAAAAGAATAAAGTTGGACCCTTATCTAACAATATATAGAAAAAATAACTCAAATGGATCAAAGATCTAAACATAAGTATCTCTTAGAAAAAAAAAACGAAGAGCAAAAGTTTCACAACATTAAATTTGACAGATTTCTTGGTTATGACACCAAAGGTGCAGGCAACAACAAAGAAAACAAATTAGACTTCATGAAAATTGAAAGCTCATTTTAATTTAATTACCACTCTAAAGACTCTATTGCATCCTAAAGTACTTGAGGTAGTACTTCTACATAGGAATTGTTAGGGATACAATTCAAACCATAACAGACTATAACCAATTGTATATAATAAAAACCATGAATTCATACTTATTTAAATAAATGAATTATTTACTTAATGAGGAGAAGCAAAAGTTCTTTATGGTAGATTTCCATTATAGTAGAATTCTAACAATATTTTGTATAAATCTCAAAGCATTTCCCCATAAGTAACAGGGAAAAATAGTAACTTTACAGTGGAGAAAACCAGTATGCACTAAGTGTAACTAAGGCTACAAAATTAACATCAACAATAATGAGACAAATAGATATTTTATACCTCCTGTCATTATGATGTACTGAAAACACATAAAGTCTGTGATACTCTTGACAAAAATGCATTACTTAAATCTAATCATGAGGAAGTATCGGATAAATCCAAAGTAAGAAAAACATTCTACAAGTCAATATAACTGTCAGAAAACAGACTGAGAAACTGTTCCCAACAAGAAACTAAAGAGACCTGATACTTAAATGCAAAGTGTGAGGTTGGTTTGGTTTCTAGACCAGAAATTTTTTTAAGCTATGAAAGATAGTACTGAAACAATTAGTGAAATATAAAGTGTTGAGATTAGATAATAATATTGTATTAATTTTAATTTCTTAATTTTGATGACTGTAATATAACAGATGGTCCTTGTTCTTAGGAAATATATACAAGTATTTAGGGGTAACAGTGCAAGACAACTGTAATTTACTCATGTAATTCAAAAAATGTGTGACATTTTTAATATATATACATACACACATAAGTCAATCCTCATCATTCATGGATTTTGTATTTGGGAATTCACCTGCTCACTAAAATTTTTTTGTAATCCCAAAATTAACTGCAGCATTTTCATAGCCATTTGTCAAAATGCGTAGAAGTGGGAAAAAATTTAAGTCATCCAATACACATATTCCAAGCTGAGGTCAAAGAAGGTGGCATACTATCTTTTTGTTTCAGCCCTAATAATACAAACAAGTGTCCTTTTTGTGGTCTATTTAATGCTATGGTTTTTTGGGGGTGTTTTTTAGGGCTTCTTTTTGGTGATTTTGCTGTTTAAAATGGTCCCCAAGTATAGTCCCAAAATGGTTTTTAGTATTCCTAAGTGTAAGAAGGTTGTGATGTGCTTAATGGAGAAAATGTGTCAGATAAGTTCTGTTCAGGCATGAGTAACAATGCTACTGGCCATGAGTTCAATGTCAATGGATCAAACATATATGTAAATGTTAAATGTACATATATATCAAATATATATATTATTTATATATATTAAATAAGGTGTCTTTAAACAAAAACACACATAAAACGAGGTTATGTGTTGATTAGTTTGATGAAACTATAACCAGAGACTTGTAGGGAGCTAACTCTGTATTTCCCCTGGAGTAACAGTTCCATATATAATGAATTTAGTGTTTTCAGTGACTTTCTAGAACATACCTACCACAAATAATGAGAATCACCGTTGTGTGTGTGTGTGTGTGTGTATGTGTGTGTTTGTGTCACCATTCCTTGGAAAATAAAGTGATGAAGTAGCTTAGTTGAATTTTGGGGTACTGTCATGTACCCCATATCTTTATATTCTAAAAAAAAACCCACCATACCTTTATATTCTAAAAGTACTCATTGTTTAGATGCTCACACCATAAGACTGTCTAAATACCTAAAGACCAGCTAAATACCTATCATCTTAAATTCACTTCAGGGCAGATATTTATTGAATGAAGTAGTAGGAATCATCAGTAATATTTAAATTTGCTTTCCCCTCTCTCTTTGTCCCTTCCCAAAACAGTAATTGTTGGATTTGTTAATTTAACACATATGTTAGATGATCCCATTGTATTATAGAAGAATTCTGGGTGACAAATTGTAAAGTGGAAAGTGTGTAAGCAAGAAGATACATTAGAAGGCATTAAACCAGGTGAAGAAGAATGAGGATCTCAGGAACTAAAGATAAAAAGGAGGAAATTTTTGTGTTTCATTAGTTGTAAAGGATGAAGAAGAAACTCAGGGATGACTGTTAGCATTCTGGCATGGCGACACATTACCAGTTGATAAAGGTAGTTCAGGAGGAGCTTCAGTTTTAACATGTGGATGGAACATAATGAGTTAAACTTTAACCAGAGGGAGTTTGAGATGTTCAGCACATAGATGAATAAATGTGACTTATGTTTAGGGAAAAATAATAAAGTTTAAGTTAAATATTTAGAAATTACTGATGATGGTGTTTAAAAATGATGAGTGGATGAGACTGCCCATGGTGAACATGAAGAGTCCATAAAGTTGACTTAAACGGAACACACAGAGATAGAAGAAAAACTAGGAGTCTGTGTAATGATGGAGGCTAAAGGATTAGAGTTTCAAGGAGGAGCAACAATACCAAGTACCTTAAACATAAGTCCTGAATCACATCCACTGGAATTGGCGATGATTTTTCAATATTGGATGATTACTGAGTATATGAGAAATGGTGATGGAGAAAAGAGTGCAAACTACTAGTTCGAGTCACCTGAATGGGGAGAAAAAAGATTGGAAAGTAGTTAGAAGAGAAATTATAGTAGGCAATGATGTTTGGTCAGTTTTAGGATGGCATGTTTCTCAGCTACACAGAAGTAGCAGTGGAAAAAAACCAAGTTAAAAGAGAAGTGATAACTGATAGAACAAGGACTATTTGGAAGTGGGAGAATTTATCCTTTAGCAGGTAAAATATCTGATCCTTTGCAATTCTCCTGGGGAGAAAACCATTTATATCTAAGTAAATGACTTCGATGTGAGAGGACATGATAGAAGATAAAATAATCTTCAGAGAGTGAGGAAAGTGGAGGTTGGGTTAATGGTTTGAGAAGAGAAGAAAAAATTTGAAGTGAATGTTGAGAGAAATCAGAGCAGTTAAAGCATGTTAGTGAGGATACTATTAAGAGTAGAATTCATAAGTTTATATTTCTATTATTAGGTTATTTTCTCTAGCAGCATGAAACCTCTAAAATGTGGAGGCTAAAAAGTTCACTTATAGGATTGGTACAAGGGAGCTCAGTGGGTTGACTCAAAGGCCAATAGAGCAAGAAAGACAAAGGTACACAGGAATATAGTTCACATAATGAGTTGTCTAGATCAGTCTATGTAGGGGAGAAAGAAAATCATATATATAGGAGTTAATAATACTGGGACAAAATGGAAAGATGCAGAAAATGAATCCAGGAACTAAAGCCTAGAGGCTAATAGATGACCAAGACAAGGAATGCTGAAATAGGACAACAAAAGCTTGAGAGAGAGAGAAAGAGGATGAAAATAAATTCAACATTAGTGCTATTTAAAAAATCACTTACAATACCTTTGATTCACATTTTGGAGACTGAGCCTCAAACTTAAACCAAGAGTAATTATTTTATTCTTAAAATACCACATCTCCCTCATGATTAATCGCCTCTGCTTCTACCTCTGCTACATTAACAATGTAAGGAGACTTGAGCCACCCAAAACCATATTCCTGATTTATTTCTCAAGGCACCTTATAAATTGTTGCAGGTTTGTCTGCCTCTTAATCCTACTCTATGCAAAATCACTCAGAGTAAAAGTTAAACACCATGGCTCACAGAGGTACATGCAGTTTCCCTTCTCTTATGTACTTTACTTCCAACTCATTCTTGGTACAACACAAGCATCTCTTTCACTAAGACACATTTTCTGATCTACCTAAACTGGGATGAAACCCTTGTCTCTGTCTACATATGATCCTAAGCAAACATATGTCACTGTATCATCACATTATCTTATAACTATTGTAATTATCTATTGGCCTATGTATGGCCCCCATCTATACTTTGAGTTCCCTGTAAATAGTGATCTTACTCTTTGATCTTACTCTTATCAATATCCCTAGCACTTAGTGCAGTATCTGGTACATAGTAAAGACTTAATAAATGGTTGACAAATGAACTTCTAAATGTTCGTGATCTAAACATGGCGTGCTAGGTTTCAGGGAAAGTATTTTTTGAGGAAAGAGATAACAAATTCCACCGAACTGGGACAGATTTGCTAACATACTACTTCTAAAGTATAATTAACGGATTTCTATTAACCAGTTCTCTCTATCTTAGTTGACCTTAAAGTTCTACAGGGAGATAGGGTCAAGAAAGCAACAAAATATAGGATGAGTATTTTCAAATTCTGCTTCATTAAGATGTTGTCAGAAGGCACCTCCAAGGGTGTAAGAGGATTTGAACAAGTAGAGTCCTAGAAATTCTCAGAACTTCCGAAGAGTCAGAGACTACATAAAGGTAGAATGTGCCACCTCCAAATGGTGAGCTCCTTAGACACAGACTAGACACCCACTTGCTGAACTGCGGAAAAGCCTATCCAAGATCGTGCTTTATAAACTTGAGGTTTATCAGGTTATTTACATTCCTTTGATTCTCTCATATTCTGAGAGGCAGTGTCAAAGAAGGGTGACTTTAAAATCCACTTCACTACTTATTAGCCTATTAGCCAGTGACTTTGGGCAAAGACTTTAAGTTCCTCAATCTTTATTTGCAGAATTGTTTTGAAGATTTATAGAAATATAAATCTTTATAGAAAAAACACATAGCTGAAGATATACACCACATACACATACCACATGCGCACATACACATTCAATAAATTGTAGCAGGTGTTATACAGCTATTTTTTATTCTTATTTGCATGTGCACTTAGTTTCTTGACAAAAGCAAAAGTACTGAATCCTGAGGCAAAGGTAAACTGACAAAGATAAATCAGAAATGACATTGCTTCCTATGTATCATGCATTATTATTCTGGAAAAACAATAATGTTAAACTGTAAAATTAACTGTTGAGGGGATCTTTGGAAACATGGCAGAGTGAGAGAAGTCCCCAGATTTCTCCCCTTGAGACAACAATATATGAACATCTAAAACTCAACAAAACCACCAAAACTATACACCAGCACGTCTGAGCGTGGGATCTACGCATAAGAGCTATCATAGGTCAGAAACCCAGGTGCCGTGTGATGGACTGGGAGAAATAAAGAAGCTGCCTCTCAAAGCCCCCAGAGCTCCTTGCAGGAGGAGGGAGAAGGAAGAAGGTGAGGCGAGTTCTCTGAACAGCCTTACCTGGGAGTGCTGTAAGCACCATGCAGCTGGTGGCAGGGCCTAGTCATCCGGGCAGAAGGCAGAGAAGCAGGACGGCGGAAAAACAGTTGATTTTTACTGATCGCGGTTGCAAAACCAAGGCTCAGCCACAGCCCCCAATCCCTAACACAGAGGGCCCCTCCCCCATACCGTCTGAGATCGATCACCATAGAGCACAAGGGGAATCTGAGCAAATGCTACCAAATCTGTTGCTAACACTGACAGGGACTGAAACTGAGGGTAGTAAGTGTGATTAAATATCTATCAGAAAATAAAAAGGTATTTTTAAGGCTTTATATAAAGCAGAGATCCAAGAGGCTTAGACGCCACCTACTGGAAACCAAAAGAAAAGCACCTTCTTTGCAGCAGGCTAAAGAGAGACGCTTATATAATAAATCTTCTTTCTGGGGAAAAAAGCAGAATACATTCCATTAATGTCCAGGCAGAGAAACAGTCCATTAAACACCATGAACAACCAAAGTGACAAGGCATCTCAGAAAGAAAAAGAAAAATATCCAGAAAACACGCTTATAGACATAGAAATATTCAACTTAAGTAACAGAGAATTCAGGATGGTACTTCTGAAAAAGCTCAGTGAGTTCCGAAACAAGTCATATTAACAATTTCAGGAACGGAGAAAACACCTAGATAAGCAGAGCAAGGAAACTGAAACCCCCAAAAAGTACTAAATAGAACTTCTGGAGATAAAAAAGCACACTGCAAGAGCTGAAAAATGAAATAGCAAGCTTGGGAAATAGAATCGAACAAATGTAGGAAAAGATCAGTGATACTGAAAATAGAAATCTAGAAATAAATCAGAAGGAAGAAGAAAGAAACCAAAGAATGAAAAATAATGAAAGAGAAATTCAAGAACTAGCTGATAATATCAGGAGAGGAAATATAAGAATAATGGGCATCATTAAAGGTGAGGAAAAAGAGCAGGGACTAAAAAGCATTTTCAGACAAATAGTCGATGAGAATTTCTCAAATTTAAGGAATGAGCTGTAGCTTGGAATTCAAGAAGTTAACAGAATACCCAATGATCTCAACCAAAAAAGGCCTTCACCAAGACACATTGTATTAAAGTTATCAAAAATCAATGACAAAGACAGAAGTTTCAGGGCACCCAGGGAGAAGAAAATGGTAACTTATAAAGGAAAACCCATTAGATTATCCTCGGCCTTCTCAGTGCAAACCTTACAAGCTAGAAAGAAATGGAATCAAATATTTAAATTACAAGCCTAGAATAATGTATCCAGCTAAGCTCTCCTTTAGATATGAAGAAGAAATTAAGACCTTTCCAGATACACAAAAATTGAGGGAATTCTCGACTATGAGGTCTGCACTACAGGAAATACTGAAAGGGGTCAGCAAAATAACAAAAAAAATACATAATTAGCAGTAAAGTGACTGTCAAGCAAACAGAAGCAGAAGAGTGAAACCCTTACTAAGAACAGGGCATTATAAGCTTAATAACAGGAACAGAATTGTTATAACAAGATAATAATGAACGTTCAGCATACATAGGGACAAATTGAGATAACAATGACTGAAAAGGGGAGGATTCAAAGATCCAAATTCGCAAAAGGGAACGGAGATAAGGCATGCGCAGAAGAAAATGGATAACCGTATGTATGTATGTATGTATACATGTATGCATGTATGTGTGTGTGTGTGTGTATAACTATCCTTTACATATTCGTAATGGTAACCACACACAGAAGATTCAGAACCGAAGTATATAACAAAAAACAAGAAGAACCAGAGGCAAAACCCACAAAAGCCAATCAAAATAAAGAAAACAGAAATACAAGGAAAAGAAGCAATAGAAACACCAAGCTACCAGAAAGCAAAAGATAAAATGGCTGTAAGAAGATGTAATATTTCAACAATCACCCTAAATGTAAATGGACTGAACTCACCAATAAAAAGGCACAGAGTTGCAGAATGGATCGAAAAACAAAAGCCAACCATATACTGCCTCCAGGAGACACATCTCGGCTCCAAAGACAAATATAGATTCAAAGTGAAAGGGTGGAAAATGATATTTTAAGCAAATGGCATTCTGAGAAAAGTGGAAGTAGCAGTACTAATATCAGATGAAATAGCCTTCAAAATAAAAAAGGTAAAGAAAGATACTGAGGGACACTTTATAATGATAAAAGGACTCATGCACCAGGAAGACATAACACTTATTAACATCTATGCTCTCAATCAGGGAACCCCAAAATATGTAAAGCAATTACTAACAAAATTAAAAGGAGAAACAGACCAAAACACTATTGTAGTAGGGGATCTAAATATCCCATTGTCATAAATGGACAGATCATTAAAACAGAAAATCAATAAAGAAATCACATCCTTAAATGACACATTAGACCAACTGGACATAATTAACATTTAAAGAGCCTTCCATTCCAAAACAGCTGCTTATACATTCTCTTCTAGTGCACATGGAACATTCTCAAGAATCGACCACATACTGGGACACAGAGATAGCCTCAACAAATATAAGAGGGCCGAAATCATACTACCCATATTCTGATCATAATGTTTTGAAACTAGAGATCAACTGCAAAAAGAAATCAGGAAGAACCACAAATATATGGAGATTAAACAACATGCTACTGAAGAATACCTGGTCAGAGAAGAAATAAAAAAGAGATCAAGAGAAACAGAGAAAGGAATGATGATGATAGTAAAACATATCAAAACTTTTGGGACATGGCAAAAGTGGTCATAAGTGGAAAGTTCATATCATTACAGGACTATCTCCAAAAACAAGAACGAGCCCAAAGAAACAACCTAACACTTCATCTTAAAAAACTAGAAAAGGAAGAACAAATGAGGTCTAAAGTCAGTGGAAGGAAAGAAATAATCAAAACTAGAGCAGAAATAAATGAAATTGAAAACAAAAAATAGAAAAAAATAAATGCAGCAAAGAGCTGGTTCTATGAGAAGGTTAATAAAATTGACAAACCCCTGGCTAGACTCACTAAAGAAAAAAGAGAAAGGACACAAATAAACAAAATCAGGGATGAAAGGGGAAATTACGACTGATAAGGCAGAAATACAAAGGATCATACAAGAATACCATGAAAAAGTATATAACATCAAATTTAATAACCTAGCAGAAATAGACCAGTACTAATCAAGAACTAATCAAGAACTGGAAACTCTAAATAGACAGATCAGCAGTATGGAAATTGAAACAATCATCAAAAACCTACCAAAAAGTAAGAGTCCAGGGCCAGATGGCTTCACCAGTAAATTCTATCGAACATTCAAAGAAGATTTAATACCTATTCTCAAACTCTTCCAAAAAATCGAAGAGGAGGCAACACTTCCCAACTCATTTATGAGGCCAATATTACTCTGATACCAAAACCTGGTAAAGATAACACAAAAAAAGAAAAATACAGACCAATATCTCTCATGAACACAGACACAAAAATCTTAAATAAGATACTAGCGAACTGAATACAGCAACATATTAAAAAGATTATAAACCATGATCAAGTGGGCTTCATCCCAGAGGCACAGGGATGGTTCAACATATGCAAATCGATTAATGTGATATACCACATAAACAAATTAAAGATAAGAATCATATGATCATATCAATAGATGCAGAAAAAGCCTTCGACAAGATACAGCATCCATTTATGATCAAAACACTTAACAAAATTAGTATAGAAGGAAAGAACCTTAACATAATAAAGGCCATATATGACAAACCCTCAGACAACATTATACTTAATGGTGAAAAACTAAAAACTTTCCCTCTAAGATCAGGAACAAGGCAGGGTTTTCCTTTTAGACTTGTTAAACTTTACCTTTTTAGGTCTAATCCATCTCCCTAGGTTAATAAAGAAAATCAAACATATTGATTTCTCAGGATTTCTCAGAGCCTTTAATAAGCTGAGATCATTTTGATTCACAAAGTATTAGTTACCAAATGCTTTCAACCAAGAAAGAGATTTTTTCATATAACATGTATTAACTAATTATCAGTTTGAGGTACTATCACTCTAAAGATGCTGTCAAAATCTTTTGGGAAGCCGATTCAGTCATTTTAACATATGTATTTCTTTCCCAGCTCTGTGTATAATCTATAAATTGTATAATCTATAAATTGTATAATCACATTTTCTTTATCATGTAATCTTTTTCTAAATGATGGTAAAAATGCTAGATAGCATAATTAAGGACAGAGTTCTTTTTCATGCTCCCTAGAAACCTTTTCTAGGAGTCCTGTCCAATGAAACTTTCTGTGATAATAGAAATGTTCTATATCTTTGTTATCCAATGTGGCAGCCACAGCCACATGTAGTTAGTTACTGAGCATCTGAAATGTGGCTATTGCAGCTGAGGAACAGGAATTTTAATTTAACATTCACTAATTTACATTTATATGTATGTAGCTATATGTGGCTATTGCTTGTTTATTGGACAGCACAGCCATTAACAACACATTGTGAATTGGCATTCGCAGTACCAAAGCTTTGACCTGATGGCTATAACCAATTAGCAATTAAGAATCCTTAACTGTCCTTAAATCTATTTCTCCATTTTGGCATGAGGCTATCATGAAAGGCTTTGTCAAATGTCACGTATTATAATTACTGCATTTTATTCATCTACCAGCCTAGGAACTGAGTCAAAGGAATAAATTATAGTAGCCTGTATAATTTTTTCAAAACTAATTTGGTATCATCTTTGAATGTATCACTCTTGTCTCTTTCATGTTTCCTTTTGAAGTTGTTCACAAATAGTTTTTTAAATTTTAAATCTATGTTAGATTTCCATTCTCAATAACCACAGGTGCCCAGTGGCCACCATAATGAACAACTCAGCTATAATTATCACCACAGAAAATTTTATTGACCAACACTGACCTGAATCAGGGACTGACAAACCACAGCCTAAGAGCCACATCTTACTTGAAGCCTATTTTTGTATGGCTAGAGAACTAAGAATTGTTTTTAACATATTTAAGGGTTGTTTAAAAAATAAGAGAAATGTGTGACAGAGACCTATGTGACTCACAAATTCCAAAATATTTACTATCTGGACACTGAAGGAAAGAGTAAGATATATTCTATACCCCACCTGGCAAAGCCTAACAGCAAGCCTCCATCAAGGGAGACAGAGTTTCAAGGTGGACTCCTGCCAAAGTAGGGTGACTAAGGAAATATCTTGGGCTTTCCAATGGAATACTATTTCAGCAAGAAAAAGAAACAAATTACTGTTGGATGTGATAAAACAGATCAATCTCATAGACATTAAACTCAACAAAAAAGCCAAGATACAAAAGAGTACATACTGCATGATTCCATTTATACAAAATTCTAGAACAAATAAATCTATAGTGATAAAATCAGATCAGTAATTGCCTGGCACAGGGTGTGGGGATAAATCAATTGCAAAGGAATACTAGAAAATATTCTTGGGAGACAAAAATTTTATACATCTTGACTTGGGTGGTGGTTATGCAGGTGTATACTGATATCAAAAGTAGATACTATAAAATGTATTTTAGTACATATAAATTATGCCTCAATAAAGTTGATTTTAAAAATCTATTCTAGAATCTCATTTAAAAACATCGGTGCCAAAGGGATCAATTTACAATACATACTACCCAATCACTTTCCCTTTCTGAAAATCAAGACATTGCTCCCCTCCAGTTTTTCAATATCCTTCCAATTTTTCACAAATCCCTCAAAATCCCAACACACAGAATATGATTTATCTAGAACAGGTAGTAAGTCAAAGCAAATAAATATTCACTTATGAGCTCGTCACTCAATCTGGGTATTTTTTTCCCTTAGTAATATTCACTTTAACTTTTAGCGTGAAGTTTTATATGCTGGGAAAGAGTACTGAACTATAATAAAAGTTGAGGAATTTGACCAATTAAATAAGTATCTCTGGAGGTAGAGCCTAGAAACTGACATTTTCTATTTTGTTTCTGATGAATAGCTAGGACGAGACTTAAAGCAGAAGTAGGATCTTAAAAGGTCATCTAGTCAGACCATCTTATTTTAGAAATAGAGATGTGACCTTGTTTTATAAATTGAAAATTTTTATTGAGAAACATTATTTCTGAATAGTTCTTCCTTTTGCCAACTCTCGAATTCATAGATATACGTGTTTTACTAAATTCTCATATTACATTTTAAAGGAATTAACAATGGCAGGTATAACTATATGTAGGTATCATATAAAGCTTATGTCAATAGCACACACAAATGGGTAAAACTTGGATAGACTAGCTGAATGAGGTAAGCTCAGGAGCCACTAAAGCACATTAGTCTTAGCCTCTACCTGAAAAAGGCCAATGAAGTAGTGACGTTTTTACTGTCCTACCTGACAGTGCCTCATTTAGACAAAAACAAATGAATTAAATTGGTTTTACTTTTATTTGATCCACCCTTGTGTAATAAAGTTTCTGTCTCTCTCTTTCCTTGTCCCTGTCCCTGTCTCTCACACATACACACACGTACACACACACACTACCTATCTCTCTCCCCCTTGAAGATTTTTTTTTTACATCTATGTTCTTGTTCTTTGGAGCACAAGGGTTAACCTGGGGATTAAAATAATTTAAGACAATAAACTGGCTACTTTTACTCTCAATCATGCCAAAGGGGACATTTGCATACTAATTAAAATCATTCTTATCTATTCAATAAAGAAAGTTATGGTGAGGCTCTCAACCAGGCAAAATTTCCTTAGCTTAATTATACTCAAATGAAGCAAAGAAAATTTTATTTAAGAATGTATGATAAACAGAATAATGACCCCTCCAAAGATGCCCAAATCCTAACCCCTAGAACCTGTGAATGTTACTTTGCATGGCAAAGGGAAGCAAGGTTGCTATAGAGCTAAAACTGTTCACAATTACCCTGGATTATCCAGGTAAACACAATATAATCACAAGTGTCCTTCAAAGTCAAAGAGGGAGGCAGAAGACAATCAGAGGGAGACAGGACTATGGAAGAAAGATCAGACAGATGCTAATATCTGAAAAGAAACAGGCCACAAGCCAAAGAATGTATGCAGACCCTAAAAAATGGAAAAGGCAAGAAAATAGATCCTTCCCTACAGCTTCCAGAAAGAGATATAGCACTGCTGACACCTTGATTTTAGCCCAGGCATGCCTGAGTCAGACTTCTAGAAGTGTAAAATAATATATTTGTGTTGTTTTAAACTACTAAGTGTGGGTAATTTGTTACAGAAGCAATAGAAAACTGATATAGAATGCTTCTAACATGTAATAAACTCTTCATTCAAAATCTGTATAGGAAATATGTTCAACTATTCTAAGTGAAGGATACAGCTCTTTTACAAAACAAATGTGAAAGAAATCTTTTAAATTATGCTAACCACAACCTCAAATCATTGCTTGACAAAACAGTCTAGAAAATAAACAAGTACTGTATATACATCAAGTTACACTTAGCTCAGCTAAAGAAGTAGAGGAATAAAACAAAGTGAACAGCTCCTTCTGATTGGGGTAAATAAAGAGAGATTTTAGCTTCTCAGCAACCTTAATAAGAGCAGGAAAAATTGAAACAACAAACTATAGCATTTCTTTTAATTAGCTCAAGCCTAGGTAGAGAAAAATAGAAGATCTGCACCTGAGAGAAATATTTTTTAAAAAAAGAATAAAAAGAAGCAAAACTGCTGAGAAATACACAGGCCAGGATGTCAAAGATTATGATTCATCCAAAGATTTGGACAACCCACCTTTTAATTCAAAGCCAAGATTCTGGCTGAGTTGATAAAGGAAACAGTGAAAAATTAATGAGAGAGATAAAAATGTCCCTTAAGCTGCTTAAGAGAATAAACTTGTATTATACCCTTAAGAGAACTGAAAGCTCCACTCAAGGTTTAAAATATATACTCACGTGTTAATTTAAAATAATTCTCTTTCAGTAAAGTAAATTTGCAAATATGCACTTTGTTAATTTAATGACAAAACCCGTTGTTTATAGAATAATGATGACAGTTTAAATCAATTTTAAAAAACAACATGTTTTAAAAGATTGCTCTGAAAATTATTTTGTTGGGTAATACTATTTAAGGACAAAAGCTTGCTAAGTGAAAAAAAAACATATTTAGTAATAAAACGAGACAGGAAATCAGAATTAAAGCAGTTAAATTCAAGCAGAGATTCTAATATCTGGAACCTCAGAGTTAAGCCTTACTGTAGAACATAGCCAAATTATAGGAATAGTGTCCAGGAAGAAGTAACCCATTAATGTTACAGAACATAATCCAAATTATTGTTGTGGTGGTGGTTATTAGCTAGCATTAATGAGTGTGTATAAATCTCAATAGGCAACTCTGCTAAGTATAATCCTTATATTATCCTCCCATTTACTCAGTTTATACAGATGGAACCTGAGGTTCAGAAATATAAAGTGCTTTGCTCAAGGCCCTCAGCTATTAAAGGGCAAAGGATGGGATTTTAACCCAGATATGACTGGCTCCCAAGTCTACGTATGCTCTTCCCAATACACAACACAGCAAATGCTTTATAAAAACGTCTGAGATCGTTATTCTTGGAGCATGCATGCCAGCTCATTGGAAGGTGTCTCAAAATCCAATTACACAGCTATTGATGCAAACAGATATTTAAATCCATGTCTCTTGTTCCCAAATCTAGTTTTCTTTCCATAGATTATGTGCCTGGTCATTGTACTGATTCACCTCAAAAATTGGTCTCTCCATCTGACCTTTGGTAATATTAATCTGAAGGAAAGATAGAGAGGTAAAGAGATAAAACAGAGCATATTTCCTGGTTTCTGAAATGACGACATCCAGGTGACACAACTGAAACAGGTAGCATGGATTGAGGATAATTAATAAGAAATGCTTATGCTTCTGGTTAGGTCCATATTTTTTCCTATGCTTTCTGGCTTTCTGGTCCAAAGAGTTAAAACAGCACAAAACAATTGTTTGGAATCTCAAACAATACTTATGCATTTGTTTCATTAATTTACTTGTCTATTAATTCATTCATACAATACCCCTTGAAGACCAGTATCAAACATTGCTATGCCTCAGACCTATAAATTTATTCACCTGTTCCAAACTTCTCACTTTACAAGTCAAGAAACTGAGGATAGAGAGACTAAGAAAGTTGCCTTGGTCTGTAAAGATAGCAATGTCAGATCTAGAAGTAGATTCTAGTTCTTTAAAATTCTGTTATAATTTTTATGAGGAGGAGTACATCACACAAACCGTAACTAAATCATAAAGAACTAATTAAAATACAGGCTAAGGTCACAGGCAATGAGAAGAGTAGATAGGCTTTTGCTAACAACGCCTGCACTGCGGGACACAGACACAGAAAGCCACTGATGGATAAATTTTACTGAACTTCCATTTCTTTCCTAGGCTGAAACAAGATGACAGTAATGTAGACACCTCCTAGAAAATGCTTGATGAACTGAACTCAATTGACTTATTCCTTCCACATTCAATAAGTATTCAGGCAGAGGAGGTTGACGGCCTAGAGTGGAATTCTACATCTACTGCTTCCTAAAAATACAACTATGGGCAAGGTACTTAGCCCCTCGGGCTCAGTTTCTTCATCTGTAAAATGAAAATAATAATAGTATATTTCTTATAAAATTATTATGAGAGTTAAATGAATTGATACCCAGCATGTTATAAGCACTTAATAAATGTTAGTCATGATTATTTTTATTTGACATTTTTAATGTAGCAGGTACTTATCTAGGCCCTAGAAATACTATAAGCAATAAGCAATAAGCAAGACAAAATCCCTGTCCTCATGAAGCTTTCATTTTAATCCTGGAAAGGCAAGATAGACATACATACACGTAGGTACTATAATGATGGGTAGGAATAAATAATGAAAAGTTAAAGCAGAGTACATAATTGAGGACACTACTTAGTGGGGATGCTGTTGGTGCTCCCCCAGATCCCTCTGCATCAGGTGAAGTACTCACCCTTACCTGCTGTGACTGTTGGTTGCTAAAGGCTCATAGCTGTCTCCTTCTCTAGAGAATAACCCTCAACTGAATGACAGCTGCCTCAGCCGGGTGATTGAAGCCCATTACCACCATCCTGGGAGCAGCCAATGATTGACTGATAAGGTGTACAAGCGGCCAATATCTTTGCCTTCAGGTGGGACTAAGTACATTGCATGATTTTTGCTCCGATGCTCCTCATGCAACCAGTGTGGAACAAGTCTGCAGTTGAGCCCACATTTTAGTTTAGCTTTGCTCCCCAATCCTGTGTTTCTCTATACTCCCCCTCTCCTGAGAGCACTCCCTCAACAAATGACTGCCACAAAAATACTCACTGCAGGCTCTGCTTCTCATGTCCCTGACCTAAGACATTATTTCTTTAAAGGTGGTCAGGGAAGGCCTCTTTGAAGAGCTGACATCTGAGCAGAGATCCAAAGAAGGCAGCTTTGTAAAGAATACATACATTAGGCAAAGCGAATACCCTCAATCTGGAGAGAATTTAACATGTTCGAGGAACAAAAAAGGTCCCAGTAGACCATGAAAAGTTTTTTCAAGTTTTCTTTGAAGGGTACAGGCACTGGGAAATTTTGAGCAGGTGAGAGACATGATCTATTTATTTATTTATTTTTATTTATTTTTTTATATTGATTACCCTGGCTGCTGAGTGAATAGACTATAGAAAGGGCAAGTGTTTCAGTAGGACTGCCAGTTAGGAGACCATCATAGAAGACCACATTATATATTATGATTGATTAGACTATGAATTTAACAGTGAAAATTATGAGAAGTATGTGGATTTAGGATATATTCTAAAGAGAGAGATATAAATTGGTAATAAAAATGAGAAGGCAATCAGAGAGAAGAATTAAGTATAATTCTTAGAATTTTTGCTGCAGATGGCATAGGGAGGTACTGACATGGGGAAGACTTGGAAAGGGGTAGGTTGAGAAAGGGATAAGTAAAGGAAATCTCCAAATAAACACTGACAAAAATCAACTTCTATGCTCTCTTTTTAAAGTATTAAATCAACAAAAGTTAGAATATTATCAGATGTTAATGATTCTTCTTATTTTTACTTTGTTTCTATATATTTTATACATCTAGAAGTCTACCTGACAAGACATCCTGACCAAGGATTTGACATAAATCACAGATACCTTGCCTCAGTGTCAGCTTGTGTTTTAAGAAGGCAAAAAAGAACGTGACTAACTATGAAAATTTTTGCTTCCCCATTCTTAATCAAGAGGCAAAGAAGGAAGGAAGTCCTTAAAAATATTAGAACACCTGCTAGAGTAATATCTCTTTTACTGAATAAATCATTGGCCCTTTAACTGATAGATGAGATTAGATCCAAATCATAGAGGTTGGCTTTTCTTTCTGTATTCTTCTTTTTATCTATCCTGTCACCTGTGATGATATATTTTTTCAATGCACTGCAAACAAAAGATAAAGAAATGATAGTCAGGTACCCTTATTCTCAGAAAATTTGAAATGACTCACCATCATCAAAGGCAGCCCAATGAGTCACAAGCATGACTCAGAAAAGTCAGCAAGGAGATGCCTTTATGAACGGAAATTACCTTGCTAAGCAAACTAAGTTGGTTAAAAGAGGGATTTCCACTCCCTTTTTAGTTACAAGAGCGTACTGAGACAGGATTTTAATATTGATTAAAAATTCTGTTAAATGATGACTCACAAGTTGCTCCCACTGTCCTCCCACTAAAGATGTTTCATTTGCTTACTTTTAGTCAGCTGTCCTTCCCTTGGTTCAAATTATTGGAATCTCATTCATCTTTTATTAATTGATTAATCAACAGCAATATAAATGTAATAGACACAATAATGGTAAAATATATGAAAATCAACTTATTTGTAGGTAAACCTACTCATTTAAAATCTGAGAAGTTATAATTTTAAAGAACTTTACTAAAATACTCAAACCAGGGTAAAGAAGACAAGATGATCCACCAAATCAAGAATACAACTCACGATTCAACATATGCAAATTTATTAATGTGATACACCACATAAACAAATTAAAAAATAAGAATCATATGATCATATCAATAGATGCAAAAAAAAAGCCTTCGACAAGATACAGCATCCATTTATGGTCAAAACACTTAACAAAATCGGTATAGAAGGAAAATACCTTAACATAATAAAGACCATATATGACAAACCCTCAGACAACATTATACTTAATGGTGAAAAACTAAAAACTTTCCCTCTAAGATCAGGAACAAGGCAAGGCTGTCCACTATTGCCACTGTTATTCAATATATCATTGGAGGTCCTAGTGAGTGCAATCAGACAAGAGAAACATATAAAAGGCATCCAAATAGGAAACGAAGAAGTCAAACTGTCAAACTTTGAGGATGACATGATTCTCTATATAGAAAACCCTAAAGACTCCATAAGAACACTACTAGAAACAATAAGCTAATACAGTAAAGTCTCTGGATACAAAATCAACGTTCAAAAATCCATAGTGTTCCTATACTCTAATAATGAAGTGTCAGAAAAAGAAGTAGAAAAATAATTCCTCTTGCAATTGCAACAACAACAACAAAAATACCTAGGAGTAAATTTAATGAAACATGTGAAGGACCTATATAATGAAAACTATAAGACCCTATTAAAAGAAATCGAAGAAGATACAAAGAAATGGAAAGATATTCCATGTTCTTGGATTGGAAGAATCAACATAGTTAAAATGACCTTATTACCTAAAGTATTATACAGATTTAATGCAATCCCCATCAAAATCCCATCAGCATTTTTTAAAGAAACAGAACAAAAAATCATCAGATTTGTATGGAAGCACAATAGACCCAAACCTGCCAAAGCCATCCTGAGAAAAAAGAATGAGGCTGGAGGCATCACTCTGCCAGACTTCAAATTATACTACAAAGCGACAGTAATCAAAACAGCATGGTATTGGCAGAAAAACAGACACATGGATCAGTGGAAGACATTCGAGAGTCCAGAAGTAAATCCATATTTATATGGGCAAATAATTTTCAACAAAAAAGCCTAGAACATACAGTGGAGAAAGGAAAGCCTCTTCAAAAATGGTGTTGGAAAAACTGGAAAGCCACCTTCAAAAGAATGAAACTAGACTGTTGTCTATTGCCACACACCAAAATTAACTCAAAATGGATTCAGGACCTGACTATAAGACCTGAAACAATAAACTAACATAGGAACATAGGAACTAAACTCAAGGACCTTGGACTTAAAGAAGATTTTATGAATTTGACCTCAAGGCAAGGGAAGTAAACGCAAAAATAAATAAATAGGACTACATCAAACTAAAAAGCTTCTGCTCAGCAAAAGAAATGTCCGCAACATAAAGAGACAACCATCAGAAAGGGAAAATATATTTGCAAGCAACGCCTCTGATAAAGGCCTAATATACAAAGAACTCGTGCGACTCAATAACAACAAAAGAACAAACGATCCAATCAAGAAATGGCAGAGGACCTGAACAGACACTTCTCCTTAGAGGACACACAAATGGCCAACAAATACTTGAAAAGATTTTCAACATCGCTAGCTATTAGGGAAATGCAATTCAAAACCACGACGAGATACCATCTCATATCTGTTAGAATAGCTATACTCAACAAGACAAGTAATAACAAATGCTGGAGAGGATGCAGAGAAAAAAGAACCCTCATACACTGCTGGTGGGACTGCAAATTGGTACAGTCACTATGGAAAACAGTGTGGAGGTTCCTCAAAGAACTAAGAATTGATCTACCATATGATCCAGCAATCCCTCTACTGGGTATTTACCTCAAAGACTTGAAAACCTATATCCAAAAAGATATTTGCACACCAATGTTCATAGCAGCACTATTCACAGTGGCCAGGACATGGAAACAACCAAAGTGTCCTATGCTAGATGATTGGCTAAAGAAGCTGTGGTACATATATACAATGGAATATTACTCAGCCATACGAAGAGATGAAATACTGACATTTGCAACAACATGGATGAACCTTGAGATAATCATGCTAAGTGAAATAAGCCAGACTGAAAAAGTTCAAAATCACATGATATCACTTATATGTGGGATATAAACCTAAAAGCAACAAATGAACAGGACAAACAAACAGAGACTCATGGACATGGACTATAGACTAGTGGTTACCAGAGGTTAGGGGATTGGGGGAGGGAGGAGGTAGAAGGAGTAAAGGGGGTCAAATATGAGGTGACAGAAAGAAATCTAACTATGGGAGGTGAACACACAGTGTAAATATATATATGCCTTACTGTTTAAGTGTATAGCTGAAACTTATTGGATTTCGTTAACCAATGTCAACATGAAAAAGTAAATAAATTTTTTTAGAAAAATGAATACAACTCACAATGAAGAAATGATGTCTAACATTTTCTCTCTCCAGTCCTAAACACTTCCTAGAAAACTATGGTGCCTACAAGAACCTTGCAAGAAATTTGCTTGCTATTCTTGGCAATTTGCTTCAAAAAATAACACCATCAGCAATAATAATATGGCTACCACTTTTGGAGAGACCATTATTTACTAATCATTGTGTTAGGTACATAATATCTTACTTTATTTTCTAAACAAGGATTAACCACATTGTGAAGATTATCTCCATTTATTTAAAACCTACTGAGCCTAGGCAGACCACACCTACTACAAGTGGAAGGGTCAAGTACCAGCTCAGTTTTATGGTGGGCTATCTTGCCTGACTCCACAGAGTAGCCAAGCTGTAACACAGGTTTTTCTTCATAACAAGAAAAAAGATAAAAAAGTAGAGAATAAATAACTGTCTAAATTCTTCTGTTCTCTATTAGAAAAGGAACACTCATGAGGCAGCAGTGTATGAAGGATGTATCTTGTACAGTTAATCCACACACACAAAAAAAAACCCCTGCAAATCTCAAGGGGTCATTTAGAAATCAGTGAGCTTATACCCTTGGTCAAGAACAGTAGAACACAGACAATGTTTTACTAATAGAAAAGATATCTTTTGTCTACTGTCTTTGTAATTGATCAAATCTCTTATCCATTTCATGATGGGAAAAACCACATCCAATTCACTAGGACTGATTTCTCCTTCCATCATCTTACAACTCATTATTTTTATCATCATCCATCATTGTTTACTTTCTTAATAAACCACATACTTCTGGACAAATAAGTGTCTTTTATATCAATAACATAGTAATTACTGGAGAAAATAAATCAGTCTAACCGGGAAAATATTGAGTTTTGTCCAAGAAATAAATTTCTTCCTCTTTCTATACATATATTTGTATATGTGTGTGCATGTATGTGTAGAGAGATAAAAGCAACTCTGTGTATGAAATTTGGCTCAAATTTGTGTAATTTGGGTTAACAGCTTTTAAATCCACTCTTTCATTTATTGGCCTTGAATTTTGTGCTCTTTTCATAAATCATTATATTAAATTTAAGTCTATCTATTCCTGGTTGCCAAACTCTTTACTCCCTCATTCAATGATTCTGTTATATAGAGCTAACAAACTAGTGATAAAAAGGGAGTAAAAGAAGGTTGCAGCGAAGATCATAACTAGCTCTAAAGTCAATTAAATACTTTAAATTGTCTGCACATCATAGAAAAATGTATCGAAAAGAAAAAAAAAGTGTCTATTCAAAGTAACTTTGACAGGTTTTACAAGACCAGCTCATTTCAAACTGACTTTCTAAATTCTAAAGCAAACAAAATTATTAATTTAAATCCTTCCTTAAAATGCATTATGGTATGTTAACTTTTGTTCTGTAGTATTTACCATCACTGACTATATAAAAATGTATGCTATATAAAGCAGTCCTATGAAACTCCTGGGTATATTTGATACCAGAGTGATGTTGAAGCCATTGTATTCTATTTATGATGACAAACAAACAAAATTCCTCTGTGGTCTCAGGATTAAGAATATTTGTTGCTTCTTTTAAACAATTAGTCTTTTTTAACTGACTAGACATTAAAAATCTCTTTCTCCTGTATTCTTTCTTTGCCTATTGGTTTTTATTTCATATTACCTTGTCTATTGTGCATATCTTTATAAGCTGATAAATCTTTTTTGTAAGAAGGAGAAAGCTGATAATTCACAATATAAAAATTATAATATAAAGATGCATATTATAACTGAAATTGTTAAAAATATGGCTGCATGCAGAAAGCAATATACAAATATTAAAATAACTGCATGAGGGTGTTAATATTATAAATGCTTTCCTTTTTCTAATAATGCCACATTCTTTTCATTAAATTTTTAAACATTTTAGTTACATTTTTATTACAGTAGACTTTTATTTTTAATGTGCAGTGCTTTGGTGCCTCTGTACAAGCAAAGATATATAGTACATTTGGTTCAGTTAAGATTGGGTTTTAATTAAACATTTCAAAAGGCAATTTTATTTGCATAGCACATAGTTATCTAGAGGAACAGAAATAAAAATTATTCTACTTAGGTTCATAGGGAGAGAACATAGTAAGACAGATAAATACAAGAAAATACTCCATAAAATGCCTTGCCTTATACATATGAACACTTCCTTGCTTCAAAATCTTTATCACCTGATTATCTAGCATATTTCTATTTCTAATGACAAAAAAAAAGCCATATTTTCTGACCATTCTTTTACCTACTTCTATTGATCTACTTCTTCCTTAGATGCTTTCTACTGTCCTTGCACTTCCTTTTGAAATCACATGTTCTTTTTCCTTGTAGTGATTAATTATTTTAAGGTTTTAACATCATATGAATTGTCCTCTTTTGCTTTTAAGCTTTATCAATGGATTCTGTAGACTTAGTACATCTTTAAACATTGGATTACATATGTCATTAACTAACTTGCCTGATATTTTTAACTTCTAACTTTTAAAGACAAAATTTGCCCAGAGTGTTCCAAATGACATTATACAAGAGCATAGGAGTAACAGGAATTCAATCATGTTAGAAAAATCAGAGATAGTCTATAGAATTCTTTTCTAAAAGTCAATGTTATGAAATATCTTTCACATAATAAAAAGAGCCATATTGAATCGGAGTAAGTTTTCCTATCTTTTTCTATGCTGTATGGGTTTTGACTATAATGCCAGCCAATCCTACATTAGATTATTTAACCTTGACATTCTAAGCCATGCTAATTTGTGTTTATGTTTTTTTTTGTGACCTCACAGGGTCACTAATTGTACGATGATTTTATTGTCAAGGTAATTAATGGAAAGGTTAATTAACAAGGCTCATGATAATGAAGACTTGCAGGATCCAATTTCTTATAATTAATTACCTTCTCGATTTGTCATTTTATCTACATATCTTATTTGTGAATTTAAAACTAGCATTTCTCCAATGTTATTATCAACAACCATAACAAGATGGTTTTCAAAATTCAAATTACATTTTTCATAATCCTTTGATACAGAATTCTTAAAAACAATGATAATCCCACACATTTGTGAGCTTGTACAAATTCTTGATGCACACTTAGAAAATATTTAAATGCTTTTCCCTTTGCCTGGAATACTTTCTCGAAAGTTTGATAAACTTTTATTCATATTTTAAAGCCACATCCCATAAATATTCTGACTCTCTCTGATCTACCTGTCCTGCATCAAACTCATACATTTTGTTGCATGTCATAATTATTTACACATCAATCCCCATACTAGAACATGAACTCATTGGGAAGCAGCAGGTATGTCCTATTCAATTTTGTGTCCCCAGTACCCATCATTATGTCTGGCATATAAAATAAGTTCAATAAATCTTGTAGGTGAATAAATGATCTAATTTGATCCTCATATACCATGAGGTGAAGGTGAGAAAACAGAAGCTCAAAGTACCAAAACATTTGCCAGAGGCCAAATTTCTAATAAGTTACAGATCATGACGGATACGTTTTCTGACTCCTGTCCCAACTACACTCTCCTGTACATATGTAACAATCATAGAAATGTGAAGAAGGGAAAGAAAGAATATAAGATGAAAACTTTGCCTTTAAATGATATATGAATTTTCATAAACACTGCATTAAGTAGAAGGGTAGAGTTAAAAAAAAGAGGTATGATAATGAATGATTTCTGCTCACTCATTCATAGGACAGTTATTATGGAAAAAACCTGAGTGGAACAAATTGCTTTTATAATCAAATATACTAGTTAACAAATATCTAGAGGGAAACGGTCTTTTGATAGAAGATTCCAACCAATGGGTATTAACTTTTTCCCCGTCTGAACAAAGATGGATATTTTAACTTTGGATGTGTTCTATTCTTGGACATACAAAAGTGGCTATGATATAATTAAATGACAATCTAAAAATTACCCTCATCTCCACCATTTGAGTTGAAACTATAAATAAATTCTAGCCCAAATAAGTAATCATTAAAAATTAGATCTCAGGGTCTAGAAAATCTAGAAGTTTTTATATTTGATCACATTTCCTCCCAGTAACATAAATTAAAGGAAAATCAAATAGATCTATTTAAATGAGTACCAGGAGCACTGGGACTGTACTCCCACTTTTAATCAAGTGCTATTATTATATAAAAATAAGATGGGAAATGGAAGATCTTGACTATATTAGATCAGAAACAACTATATGTTTAGACCTGTTTAGATAAGTTCTTTAACTCATCTGTTTAAGATTTCTCATTTATAAAAGAAAAGATGCTCTTCAGAATTCTAAATTGCCCTGATTCATCATCCTTTTATATCTTTTTGAGGAACAATAAACCCTTGTGATTGGAAACATGGGTTCAAACCCCAACTCTACTTAGAAGGTATGTTATCTTGAACAAGTGACTTACCCTCAGTGTGCATTGATTTCTTTATCAGTAAAATGAAAGCTGTTGTGAGGATTAAATAAGTGATTATGTGGAACAAAATTAAAATGGCTGTTGGCACACAGTGTGCACTATGAGTGTTTTAGCTATTATCACTTTACTACGCCAACTTTCACTAATGGTGAAAAGGTGGAAATAGGAATGTAAAAATTGTTATAATGAAATTTCTGCTTGTGCTAATCCAAACCCAAGGCCTTCATGATTTGTGAATATATTCCATGAATATATATTCTACATTTTCATATTCTTCCATTAAGACAAAATGAATGGGTACGGCTAGCTTTTGTGTGAAACGTAAAAAGTTGGGAAGAGCATTGTTTCCACATTTAAACAATAAAAATAACCAAGAAATTTCTGTACAATCTGAAACCTGATTGAACTCATTAGGAAGTGCGGTGACAGGGCAACAAACTCTAACCTAAAATCTAAGGAAAGAAAGGCACCTGCAAGGAGAAAGAGGATGTGAACACTTGCTTGCCTGGCACAGATACTGTCAGAAACCAGTAAGAATTCAGCTGAAATTTTTAATCAATTGCTGAAAGTTGAAAAGGGCTCTCAGAAGAGTATGAAATATTGGGAGCTGCACATATAAGAGGAATTCACAGCACTTGCAGGCTCTTCACAATCCTGACCTGCTGCTCATAAAAAAAATAAAATAATAATAAAAAAAAAAGATTGATGAGAGTCCTGAGAAAGCCTCCTTCATGGTACAGGCATAGAGGAAGACAGACGCTTCAAAAAGGACATGGATGGACCTCATGATAATCATGTTAAGCAAAGTAAGTCAGACAGAAAAAAGTTGAAAATTACATGATATCACTTATATGTGTGATATAAACCTAAAAGCAACAAATGAACAGGACAAACAAACAAAGACTCATAGACATGGATAACAGACTAGTGGTTACCAGAGTACAGGGGATGGGGTAAAGGGGGAGGTAGATGGGGAAAGGGGGTCAAATATGTGGTGACAGAAAGAAATCTAACTATAGGAGGTGAACACACAGTGTAAATATATATATGCCTTACTGTTAAAGTGTATAGCTGAAACTTACTGGATTTCATTAACCAATGTCACCATAAAAAAATAAATAAATAAAAAAAAAGACACAAAAGCCTATCCAGATTTATCTTCCCTGCCACACCCCTTAGACAAATGTCTTCCATTACTGGTGGAAGGCCAACAAAGATGTTCCCCCCTGAGGTGTTTGTGAAAATCCACTGAAGCCGGGGGAACAGAAAAGGGGATGGGGAACAAACCTCTATCTCTGGGGGAGGGGCAGGAATACAAGCCAATCCCAGACCTAAACCTGTAGGTAGAACAGGAGCACTGACAAAGTCATACACCTGAGACTCATGGACAATAGTGCCTGCCTGAAACAGAAGCTTAAACAAAACTGTAAGAAATATTCCCAACCTTCCATATTTGCTTATGAGTTCAGTTTTATTTTGGTTTTTCTTTTTCATTTGTTTTTGACATTTGGGGATTTACCTTATCTTTTTTTTCAAAGTCTGCTATTCTATTAAAATTATATTTATTTTATTTTATCCACCATTTCAGAATATCATATCTATCATTCTACCAGAAGCAGAAGTCGTTTTATTAACTTTTTTCCCTGTAGGTGCTATCCGACTCATTACAACTCTGCCTGAAAACTCCTGTTACTTTTTAGTTTTCTTTGAAAAGTTTCAATTAAAATTAAATTAATAGGTGGATGCTTTTAGTATTCTGGGTATGGAAGAAAAAATGTTTCTAGTATATATGCTTCACTGCTTTTACTATTTCTATGACAAATCTGTTTCCAAATCATTCTACTTCCCTTCTCTTTTCTTGATTCAAAATCTCTGGAATTAATTCAGGTGAGTTTCTTGCTTAGGTTTGTAACAGAAAAATCATTTTTTTGATTCGAAATGGTCTCTGTGCTCAGAACAGTCTGTTCTCCAAGACTGCCATTTTTCATGTGCAAAGTGTAATATTTCTCTCACTCAAGTTAGAGTATTCCTCTCGTCTTATTTCTGTCCAGATGAGGTCTGATTACGAATATTTCTGCTGATCTGTTTGGACTAACACTGTGTTCCTTAGCTCTCTGTCTAGATTTTAGAGCAGTATGATTTTATCACCATATTAAGTTATATAAATGGCATAGTTATTTAAACCCAAATTTAAATAACTACTCAACTGAGTCATCACATACTCAGGAAGGGCAAAAGACCTCATTATTGTACACATTCCACTGGATACTTTGAATATATCCAATAACCATCAGTTAAACATTCCAAAGGAAGAAACAAAAAGCAGATTATTTTTGCTTTTTTGTGTTTGTGTGTTTGTTCTTTTGCTAAATCAAAACTGAGCAAGAGAGAGAAGAGTCCAGTGAATATAATAGCATGTGGGTGGATTCTGTTCAAAGTACAGTAATACTACCATCCACATTTTAATCAACAGAATTCACACTGATCAGTGTTATTACAGTGAATACTAATTAAATGTACCATGCCTTGACACCTAAAATAAAGTGTTACCAAATTCAACCTTGAGCAACAGAGATCCAATTCCTTTGAAAGCTACAATTTGCACAAAAGCTTACTCAATAAGAAATGTGTTTTTAAGCTGTTTTCCCACAACATACAATAAATAGAAACAGACCTGGGAAAGTATTGAGACTAAGGACAACAAATGATGATGTTCTGCCTACAAAACAATTTGTTCTTTAAATAAATAAGTGCAATACACAATATTTTTTTTTTGTAACATATCCTAAAAAGATCAACAGTCTGAGAGTCAGGATGCCTGGGTCCCTAGTCTAACTCTGTCAACAATTAGGAGAGTGATCTTAAACAATCACATAACTTGTTTCTAGGCATTATTTTCTTCACCTGTAAAATGACAGAATTGAGTAAAGTGATCTAGGTTTCCTTCTAGGTGCAAGTTACATAAATTTTTTCAAAATGTATAAGTGCTTTTTGAATAGCAAATGGCTATATGAATGAAAGTCACTATCATGACTATTTTTTGGTGCCATGTTTGAGTTGAGGCAATGAAAAGATACTAAGTCAGGAATTCGGTAAGTTTGGGAAGGTCTCAAAATCTGTATTGACAGGCACCCCAGATGATTCTGATGAAGGCAATCATGGACTATAATTTAGAAACACGTCTCTCAACAATGCTCAAATTAAAAAATTTGCTATGGAACTGTGGAACAGTGCCTATAGAACTGAACTTTATGGAACCTTTTTAAGATGATTTAAACAATATCCCAGCACACAATCCTTTAATCTCAAGAGGCTATAACCAGGATTCTAGCACTTAAAATGTTATTAAGTTAGCATAATTTAATACAATTTTTGCTAAACAAATGGTCCCCAAACACTTTTTTTTGAACAAGGATAACTTTCTATAATATTAGCAGTATTGTTTTCCTGACAATTTAACTCCTTTTTCTTCGTCATCTTAACTTGGCTTTTATAAAGCTTCACTTCTCAGCACACACAAAAATCAGAGTTTGGAATATGGAAGATGAAGAATATTTATAATTGGGGTTTACTTAACTGATTATAACATATCAAAGAACATGATAAAGGTTGTTTAATTCATTTCTGTAACACCTGGTAGAATTAAAATACTTCATAATATCTCTTCAGTGCTTATCTAAATATTTATATGGCTTTGATGGTTTGGTGGCAACAGCAAAATCAACTTTTAAAACATCTGTATTAATGGGTTTTCAGATATATCAAAAAGGTGGGTCACATTTTGACTTCAGAAACATATACTCATCTACCTTGGAATTTGATAATTTGCTTCTCAGTTGTCACCAACTTCCTCATAATTATATGTAGAACACTGAGGAGCAAGTTGTTTTACAAGTCAGACTCAATCACCTATGTTGCTAACTAATACATCACAATCGGAGGAGCATATAAGTTAATCTTCACATAAAATTATCTTTTCCATAAAGCTCTTTATTTCCCTATTACGTCATTACTATTTAAAGACATAGTAAATAGCTTATTAAAAGCAAGCCTACTTTACCATTCACATGTTATATAGGCTGTGGTTTGACCACATGAAGTGTGTGCATATGTATGTTTTCTGAAGTTATGAGGAAAATGAGCGTCATCTAAAAAAAGGGTTCAGAAAGAGTTGAACGATGAAATAAAAACAATTTTAGGTGCAGTGCGAATAATTTTTTAAAAAATGTTCACTTCAAAGGCAGAATAAGTAGGCCAGGAGGAGAGAAAAATACCCCAATTGTAAAAGTGCAATCACAGAGAACATTGTATACTACCAACTTGCCTCTTTTTATAAATCACATAAAGCTGAGAAAAATCATGTTGAGCAAATATCATTTTCTTCAATGCATAAAGAAGATATGGAAGACAGAGTGTGAATTGGGAAGCAATAAATGCTTTCCCCCTAATCAAGTCCCATAGTAGGCCTGCCTATCCAGACTTCTTCAAGTCCTTTAGCTATAGCAGGTATTAATTACCTCATCTTTTTATCCTGAAAATATGTTTAAAGTAAGGAGAATAATATTTTCTACACATAATAGGAAAAAAGAAGCCAAAAATCTTTACTTCGTGCTACATGTGCAAAAGAAAAAAAAATTAAGAAATCAATTCCCTTAAGAAAGTCCTTGAATATTATTAGGATAGATTTTCAACTGTTGTTCGTTTGTCAAATAAACGACTTCTTCCTGGTGAAAGTGAGGAGAGTGCTAGTTATACTATATAATCTACTGTGTCATTCTCCTTTGTAATGTCTTTTAACAAACCTATTAACAATGACGTTGCCAGGGTTTCAAGAGTGACTGAAATGGTGCCTGATGATCATATCTTAAAGCAAACTCAAGAAGCTTGGGAAGGACATAGGTAACATAGAGGGTGCATCTCCAGGAACCAGTAAACAATTACAGTGCTTATAAGCAATGCCATTTAAAAAATTATCATGCTAAGTGAAATAAGACAGAAAAAGTTGAGAACCACATGATTTCACTCACATGTGGGATATAAAACTGAAAGCAACAAACGAACAAGACAGAGACTCATGGACATGGACAACAGTTTAGTGCTTACTAGAGGGAAGATGGGATGGGGGAGGGTAGATAAGGGTAAAGGGAGTCAAATACATGGTAATGGAAGGAAATTTAACTTTGAGTGGTGAACACATAATGCAATATACAAATGATGTATTATTGAATTGTACCCTTTAAACATATACAATTTTATTAACCAATGTCACCCCAATAAATTTAAATTTAAATTTAAATTTAATTATAAAAAGGTAAAAAAAAAATGGCTTAAGAGTTAGAATATCTTCATTCTACCCCAGTTATGACATGTTGTGTGACTTTGGGTAAGATACAGATAGCCTTTCTTGTTTTAAAGGAGTCTTTCAGCTCTTATGTTCTAGAATCCCATGAAATTGTGATGCTAACATATGCATAGATCTTACCTATATAGCTCAGAACTCAGCCTTGATTCAAGGCAGTCCTGGATAAAATTTTAAGTCTAGTACATCCATACATCCCTAGATAACTTTTCTCTCATGTTACAATCTGAAGAGACATTTGTCGTTCTATTTCTTTGCCTTACAAGCAGTCAACATTTTTCCTCCAAATTAGGATTCCTCTCTCCATCCAATCTCTTATTGCTGTGTTTATCCCAGTATATTTTAACTGTTTATATTTCCATTCCATTTTTATATGGACCAACTTCTGTCTGGATAAATGAATCTCCTGAGAGAAGTAATATGCTGGGAAGGCAATTTCTGCTCAAAATAGAAAGCTGACATTTGTATGTCTTACTGTCTATATTTATAGATTGACTTAATCATGAAAGCATGTAAATAAGAGATGGGGTCTTGAGACAGAATTTTAAAAAAGGTCTACAGAGAGGACAAAGGAGAATAAAACAAAGAAGAAGAAATAGAAAATATGGGAAATACAAAATAAATTATCTGCCAGAGTGGTGAGATGTTATGCCATCTCTGTTATCTGAATAAGCACCAAATTAAAAAAATTTCCCTAGTTGAGAAAATGTGACAAAAAAATAAAAAAAGCAAGAGGCAAACAATATGTTACTAATATGCAGCAATATTACTAAACACATCAGAAGTTTAGCAAGAATTTGGAAACTCGAGCCTAAATGATTTTAACTCGAGCCTAAATGATTTTAACTGGCAACATTACTAAATTACATTAATACAATTGGACTAAGGGGCTATATTATACCGTAGTTCAGAAATGTTTCTCACGTCCCCTCACTCACTACTGCTGATTTGAATTTCAGACAGCTACTCTCTGAGTTCTCTAAGGGCAAGAAGTACATGAGTTGGCTTAAGATGACATAGGAGGTATTCATTGTTACCAAAGAACCAGTCGAGGGCACCACTGAGCATTTTTTGGCCACAAAGAAACATCATAATAATGTGGTGATATGTCTCTAATTTACATATTCTAGGAGAGAACTTTGTATAGGCAGTATTCAAAAGTCCTCAGTTTCTGTAGCCACATTATAAACCCTTAATTTCATCTGCCAGATGACAAATGTGTGATTAGGGTAAATGGAACAGCATATATCTATCATCGCTTCAAAGAATACAACTTAAAACAGACAACTCTCTAAAAATCGGGCAGTATGTAAATAAGGTGGCTTCCTAAAATGTCATGTTTTTTTCATTCATTCAATATTTGAGTGACTGTTATGCTAACCATTGTGTTAAGAATTAAAGTTAGGGCAGAACAGACACATGTAACCTGGAGTTTAATAGAAGAAACAGACACCATTAAGAGTATCACATAAATAAAAATATAATTAAAAATTATTATAAAACTGTGAAGAAACATTTGCCATGACAGATAACAGGGACATCAAAACTAGGCTGAAGTCAAAAGTTTCTCGAGCAGATTACAGAACAAGAGACTAAACTAAGTAAAAATAGGAGAAAGAGAAATCCAAGCAGAGTTATCTGGCCATATAAGTATCTTGAGGTATGAAAGAGTGTGGAACATTATAAGAGCTAAAAGAAAGCCCAAGCATTGTCACTGGGGCAAGAGCAGTGAGATGAAGTGCTCAAGGCCAAAGCATGCAGGAACTTATATTATAGGCCATGATAAGGACTTGGGATGTTATCCTAAAAGCAGTGATAGCATAAAAAACTCAGCAGAGGAATGGCTTATCAGTCTCTTAACTGCAGTAAGAAGAACAGAGCAGAGGGTATAATGGATGTAAAGAGACTCATTAGAAAGTTTGAGCTTTGAGTCATGTGAACTGAGTTGTTGCCAGGTAGATAGTAAGAAAAATAAACAAAAATATTCACAAGATGAAATCAACAGGCCTTGGATAAGGTGATGAAGAAGAGGGAGACGTAAAGGAAGTCTTGTAGATTCCTGGCTTGTTGGATGGTGATAGCATTCCTGGGGACAGGGAGCATGGAGGAGAACTAGGTAGGAATGGGATGGCATTTATGTGTTCAGTTTGGGGTTTGTTGGTCTAAAGTGCCTTTGGGTCATCCATAAGTAAATGGTTTGTTAAGAACAAACTGCCTCGTTCCTTCGCCTTTCTCATCTCCCCTACCCATATATTTCAAGTAGGCCTTCTAGGAATTCCAAATTCTTCTCATTCTATGCATTTTATAGAAAAATTCAACTGTACCAGTCCTACTTCCAAACTCAGATTCGAGCATTCCCCTGCAAATAGGAGAAGAAAAAATCAAGGTGCTTAGGTAAAACAGAAGACCATTTATTTTTCAGTAACATGAAGAACCTAAGAATCTTCAAGAAGAATCACTTTCTTTGGAAGGCCTACATGGATTTAAATAGCAATATTTCCTTTTTACTCTAAATGTGTAACAATGGCAAATAAATTAACCTTTATACAACTATAAGGGAATATACCTAAAGTACCTTATTTTACACCTTGATGAACATATGTTTAAATTTTAAAATGATCAGAATCCAATTTTATGTTCCCTTATTTTCCTACATGAACCATCTGCTCTATTCAAACTAAAATTAATCCATCAATTAATTAGTTATTAAATATTATCATAAATCCATTATTTCATTCAAAAAAAAATGAAGTGTCAACCATGTGTAAGGTCCTATGTCAGAGTATTGAGATATCGAGGCATAAAGAAAAAGTAACATTATCTCCATTTTAATAGGTGAAGAAAATGAGACAAGAATTTTTAATTTGCTTAAAGTCAGAAGTAACTGCTTAAACAAGTTATTGGCAAAAGGCTGAAGCCCAGATTTCTTGGCTTCCACCTTACAGATCATCAGAACTCGAAAACAAAAGAGAATATGCATCACCTTAAAATACTTACAAAGTTCCTAACACAGTTTGCAGATTTTTATAAAGTATTAGTTTATTTGAAAAAGATTTACTGAATAGCAGTAACATTTTATGGACCTTATTTGATCCTCATTGTCAAGGCAAAGGTTGGCAATGTGGTGATCTTATAACTAACCTACTTTTCTGTAGCCTACCCTAGTCTCTGCCTCCATTTCCATGTAGAACTATAGAAGTCTGCACACAAAAACAGGAACTATTTTGGTGGCATTCCAGAAGGAAGAGCAGAACTGAAAGAAAAAGATTCTTGCTGTCTGCTACTATATCTTTTAATGCCTTTCATTGGGAATACTGACTCATAGATTTTAGGCAGAGAATCAGCTTAATTGAGGTACAATTTATATACAACAAAATCCACCAATTTCAAGTACCTAATTCAGTGAGTCTTAACAACTATAAATTTGTAAGTTTTTAAAGTCATAGATTTCATTTGTGAATCTGATCTACTCCAAAAAGACCCTACCTTGAAAAATGAGCATGTACCCAATGTTATATAAAATTCCAAAGACTTAGCAGACATCCTAAAGCATATCCATGCACCCTCCTACACAGATCTTATGTTAAAAACCCTTAATCAAGCAATAACAAAGCACCTTAAGGGAATTATACTCAAGTAAACATTTTTTTCAGATTCAACAGTTTACTCTTTATCTTATTTACAAGATAGAGTATTCTTTTACATCACATGTAAAGTATTCAAAAATACTTGGTTGTGTGTAATGCTGATTTATAGGTATATTCAGATTATCTATAAAAGACACACTTTTTGCATACACTCCATTTGAAGATACTGATTAGAAAAAAATATACTTATGCTTTGATAGCATTAAAAACTGGCAGTACTCCCCATATGCTATTTTGTATTAATTATAAATTATTCCTATTTATAGTGGAAGGCATATGATAATAAGTGAAATTGAGAGTAATACATTAAGGAAATCTAATTTTTGTAAAACTGCCACCTCTGTGGTTAATTCTTCTGTAATTCAATTAGCTCAAATAACATTTATTTAGCACTTTCTATGTGCAAAGTGTATTATATAAAGTAGAAGACACACACACAAAAAGAATAATTCCCTACTCACATAGTTTCAAAAAGTTGTAACCAAAAATTTGGGCTCTATCATTAAATAGGTAAAAAATAACATGTTACTCTTATTTAAAACCACACTGGGTTCATCCACAGATCCAAAATGAAAGACAGGTTTCACCGGAAAGAAACATGCTAAATTAAAAGGCCTATTTGTATCCAGTGAAATTATTATGAGTTTAGAAACTTCTTTCTTACATAGTGTTCCAAAATAATTTCATGGAAATGATAACATACAACCTTCATAAACATTTTAGATATCCTTTATTAATGATGGTTTTTAAATGCTGTTATTTATCATTTTTGCTTCCATGCTATAATGCTAATAATCAGTTCTAGAAAAAAGGTTTTAGTCACATTTGATTAAAA
The DNA here is from genome assembly GCF_902729225.1 of Pteropus medius. Classification (NCBI taxonomy): domain Eukaryota; kingdom Metazoa; phylum Chordata; class Mammalia; order Chiroptera; family Pteropodidae; genus Pteropus; species Pteropus medius. The sequence goes on along the minus strand of NW_024347790.1, from coordinate 9,461,987 downwards.
TTGAAAGAGGAATGGAAGGTAGAAAGATATAACAGAAAATAATACCATCTCTCTTAACCATATTTTTTTAAGTGGCCAAATAAAAGGTAATGCCAATTACAATTTAATCTGAGTAAATAAGTTAGTCTAGTGTCAGAATTAAGAAAAGACTATCACTGAATGTGAATTAAATTTGAAGCAGATGCCAGGTTAAAAATTTTACCGGTATTTTCAAGGACAAAAAGGAATTCCCTTGTGTGATTTTTTTTCAGGATCATTCCTACACTCATCATCAAAAAATATTTATAATGTCATGAACTGCTCACACATTTTATAAAACACTATTATTCAGTCATTTAACACATATTTATTGAAAGCAGCTACTGTTTCTACAGTATATTTGCCAGGCTATGTGCTAAGCTTGTCTTTTATCTCTATATATATTTTATCTCTATAGCAGGAAAAAGAAACAAGGTTCTCAGGAAGCTTCCAACATAAAATAGACAACTGAAACCACACTATTCATGTGAAACAATCAACCCCAATTCGTTTAATGGCATTAAAAAAATTTAGTCCCATTAAAAAAGAAAACTCATCGGTCTGATTATGGTATGGCCAACAATATACTATAGATTAACTCTTCTCCCCTGCTCTTCAGATCCATTTGGACTTCTTTGGCCCTTCACAGTAAAGGCCTATGAAGGCATTCATTCCACCTTCTATGTATTGGTTATTTCCTGGACACTGGGCATAAAAGGACAAGGAAATACAAACAAGTTCCTTCCCTCATGGAGTGAGAAACAATTATTAATCAAATAATTATACTCAAAAATGTAAATTACAAACTAAGGTGACTGCTCTGAAGGAAAGAAACTCAGTTCTATCAATGACTAACAAAATACCTTAATGGTATGAGCACAATTCCTGAATGTAAAGGCTGAGCTGAGATCTAAAGGCTAAGTAGGATTAACTAGGAGAGCAGTGGGAGGTTAAAAGGATGCAGAATGAAAAGTTTTGAGATAAAGACAGAATATGCCCTTAGGTGCTTACAGATCAGTGAAGAATGCCATCTCTCTCATTCTTGCTGTAATTCATTATTTACAAGGAGAGCACACCTTAACGCATTGTTTTAAGATAGGTTAGCTTATGCTACATTTAAAAACTAATCCTAAAACCTCAGTGGATTTATACAACAAAAGATGATTTCTCGTTTATATTACATGCCCAACTCAAATCTGCAGGGGGCTCTGCTCTCCATGGCCACTTAGGAATCCAGGATATCAGATTCCTCCATCTTGAAACTACACTATCTGGAACACATGGTGGTCTCGCTTACTGCAGCAGGAAAAGAAAGAGAGTGAGATGTTTTATGCCAGCAATTTTATGCCAGAAATGCTTGGGATCAGAAATAACACACATCATTTCTGTTCACAGCCCATTATTCACTGTCCGGAATCAGCCACAGAGCTGAACCCAAATGTAAAGGGGTTGGAAGGTGCAGTCTGCTGTGGGCTTAGAAGAGTAGGAGACCTAGACATTGGGAAACAATAATAAAGTCTAATATACGCTAAGAAAGGCCTTTTTATTCTCACGAGAAGCTCATTATTTTAGGGTATTCTACATACAAAAACAAAAAACAACACTGCATTTAAGTATAATCATTTCAATGAGATTTAGTGAGAGGTTGCTAAATACCCAACTAAGAGCAATGTGTTGTCCTAACTATGCAACCGTACCTTTAATAAAAATACCATTTTGGGTAGGCTTCCTGAAATATTAAAAATAGGTCACAGTGTCAATTCTACTTTTAAGCAAGCCTAACTCCCCTAGATAGCACTGGAGACTAGGTATTCTTTCAGATATCATTATGACAAGTTTCGAGGACATCATCTTGACATATAAAGGATCTGCCTGATACTACCAGCAAAGGTATTCAAAATGTAGAAACACTATGTATGATGCTAGCACAGCAGTCAGTGTCAGACCTTCACCGCCCCTCACTTGGGTTCTCTCTGCTGTGTAACAAACCACCCCGAAGTTTAGGGGCTTACGACTTTTTTTTCTTTCTCTTACAGTTCTGCATGTGGATTAGGATCAGCTAAGAAGCTCTTGCTTGGGTTCTCTTATGCAGTTGCAATTAGATGACAGCTGGGCCTGGATTCATGTAGGCTTGACTGGTCTGGATACCCAAGATGTTCCTACACTCACATGTCTGGTATTTCAGCTGGGATAGCTGGGATAACTATGGACTGGCCAAATTTTCTTTCTTTCTCTTTCTCTCTTTCTCTCTGTCTCTCTCTCTCTCTCTCTCTCTCTGTCTCTCTCTCTCTCTCTCTCTCTACTCCTCCCTCCTTCGCTCCCCTCTCTCCTTTCTCCTCTCTCTCCCTTCTCTCCCTTCTCTCTTTCTCTCCAGATGACTTCTTCAAATGCCTCTTTTGACCATCTTACATGGCAGCTGGATTCGTCAAGAATGAGCATTCCAAGAAATTGGGGTAGAAGTTATAGGGCTTTGATGATCTGCTTTTAGAATATGTGCGGCATCAATCTGGTTACAAAGAGCCAGCCCAGATTCAGTGTGTAAAAGACAAGGGCATAAATACCAGGAGATAATTCATTGGGAGGGAAGAATCTTTGGAAACTAGTTACGATATAACTGGTTTGGGAAATAACAGCCATAATCAAAAACACCTGATATGTGAAAACTAAGAATGGCTTTCTTGAAAATAAATGTGCAATATATCCAATAAGATGAAAATTTGGATTTCCAAATACCAAAAGGTGGCATTTATCAAAAGTTGACATTTATATGAAATTTACTGTGCTATGTATTGGACCATATAGCCACTTCTAGGCACACGCAATCATCGAATAGTAGCAAAATTTTTGAAAAATAGTAAGAAGTAGCACCTTTAAACATGAAATAAAATTATAATAGCATCTTTGAAAAGAAACTAAACCTATTAACAAAAAGTGTCAGAAAATTATTTTTTTTTTATTTCCAAAATCTGGAAATAAAAGTTTGCTCCCAGGTTTCCTTTCTCCATACTCATATTCTCCTTATATGCAAATGTGAAAAACTGCAAAGTTACTCCGAATGCCTTCCAACATGCACTGCAATCATTAATTAGTTATTCCACAGACTGTTCCCTCGAGGAAAATAATGATAATTATCCATTATTATGGAAAGCAATAGCAAGCTTCTAAAGACAAGCTTGCCCAAGTGCGTAGCCAAAGAATGTGATTTTTCTCTGAAGCTTTCTAGAACTCACCTCTTACCATTAAATTATGAGGAGTCTGCCATTCCTGGTTAAGCAATCTGTTCCCTTGGGGAGATATATTTTATCTTATAGATACTAAAATTAATGTGTTAAACTAGTCATTTGCTAATATTATAGCTAGATCTCTATTTACTCTACTTGGTCCCAAGCCCTAAAAGATACATAGGAAAGTTCCAGAAAGTAAAACAACTTGTCTTATTTGCAGGAAATGTCATTATTACCTCCCCAGAAGAAATCATAACAAATTTATAATTGTGCCACATTTTTAGTTAGATGCGCTAAGTGTTACATTAAAGATAGCCATAAAATGCAGCATTTTAATAACATGTTATGGTCAATTAACTTACTCTGACCTAGAACACAGTATGGTGACAACCCTGCCTCTCTGTTTTGCCACATCTGGCCTAGCTGCTCTTGTCATTTATCTTCTCCTTTTCTATTAGCTCCAAAGGGAAAAGGGCTATGGCAGTCATAATGGTTAAAAGCGCGGATCATTTTACAAGTAAAACAGAGTGATTTTTCTGAACAAATCTGCATTATTCAAAAAGATAACTGACTCTGCCACATTAATTGACTCTAATTTATTCCATTGACATTACATCATTTTCTGTGCTAAGCTATTCATAATCTAAGCATATCACACTCTGATTTGCTGAGACTATGAAACTAGTATATCAGAATTAATTAGTGAATTAAGAGACTTTGCACTAAAAATTTCTCAGCAGAGGAAAACAAAATTGCACCAGCATACTGTGAAAGATGTAAAAAAAATGTTGTAAAGAAAAATAAAACAAGCTGAACATTTTCCCATTCGGTTGACCACAGGCAGAGTAGATTTAGTTACATGAAAAGTATATTGGTGTGAAGAAGAGGATCAGGAGTATTAGAAACTTTCATTTTAACGTGCAGCAAAGTTTGAGATCTGTTGATTTAAAGGTTAGTCATTGTCAAGTAGGATATAGCTCAGGACAGGCTGTCATCATGGATAAAATCAAAGAGGAAATAGTAGTTTGAACAATATAGCAGAATAGATGTTCACAGAATCCCCTCCTGCTATAGCACAATTATGATGCTGGATAAAATATATCATTAAACTTTTTCTAATGCATTGCCCAACTGACAAGAAATTAAGAGAACTCTTCCGAGGCTGGGTTGAAAAAAAAGCACAAATCCTCAGAAATATGTAGTATGAGACCTGGGAGTTGCTTTGCAGTATATGGCAATTCTTGCTAACCTTGACCCTGAGTTTTACTCAGCTACATATGAAGAACAGAAGACCAAGTCAAAGGCCCTTTTAGAGTAGAAGGTCAGATTAGAGGTGCTTCCTTAAAATGCCAGCTATTAAATCTAATAATAAAACTATCATAATTAGGAAGTGGAATGCTGGAACAGGGATAGACAACTAAAACAATGAAGAAAAAAAAGAAACACCCAGAGACCAGAAATCGACTCAAACATATACAGAACATTACACAATAGAATAGAGCGAGTTGACATCAGTGAAAAAAGAAAGATAAAATATTGCCTGAGACAATTAGTTATATCAGGGGTTGGCAAACTACAGTCCACAGGCCAAATCCAGGAAGATTCCTGTTTTTGCAAATAAAGTTTAATGAGAAAACAATCATGCCCATTCATCTATGTTTTGTCCTCGGCTGCTTTTGTGCTACAATGGCAGAGCTAAATATCAGAACAGGGACCATACAACCTGAAAAGCCTAAAATATTTATTATCTTGTCCTTTACAGTTTGCTAACCCTTGAGTCATATATTTTTTAAAAAGTGAATTTCTGCCTTCTACCATAACAAAAATCAATCCCAAATAGATAAAGAACTTAAATGAGAAAGGCAAAACTTTAAAGCTCATGGAGGAAATTATAGAAAAAATATTACTATGATATTGTGGTAAGGAAGAATTTGTTAAATAAGATACAAAAAGTACAAATCATAAAGAAAAAGGTTTTAAAATCCTAATAAATTAAAATTAGCTTTGATTCTTCAAAACTTGTAAAGAGAATTCTAAAAAGACAAGCCATAATCAGAGGTAAGACATTTAATCACATTAAGCCACCAAAGAATTAATATATACCAAATATATTTAAATCCTACAAATCAGTAAGACGAGAAACCTAAAAGAAAAATAGAAAAAAGGAAACAAACTAAGCATTTCTCCATGAAGTAGAAAGATCAATTAACATATGACTAAAAAGTTTATCTCATTAATAGGCAGGGAAATAAAGATTAAAACCACAGTGAGCTGCCACTTCACGTCCTCCATATAAACCAAAGTTGAATCAGACAAACAAGGTTTGTGGATGTGGTAGAACACTGGACCTCTCACACAGTGCTGGTGGGAATACGGACTGGTTTAGCCACTTCAGAAACAATCTGGCACTAAATGTTAAAGAGGAACACGTGTAGTCTGCAACTCAGCAGTTCCATTCCTTAGAGGAATTTTTGCACATATGCACCAGGAGATATGTCCAAGAATGCTTACTGAAGCATTGTTCTTGATAGAAGAAAAAATGGGGGTGGGGGGGACTGAAAACACATAAATGAGCACTGACCATAAAATTGATAAATGGTGATATATTCATACAGTAGACTGGTATGCAACAATGAAATAGAATGAATATAGCTATACACATCCATAAGGCTGAATGTCAAAAACTTTATATTAAGAAAAAACTATAAATTGCATTTATAAAATATTTCAAAAATCAAAACTAAAAACATTGTTCAGGGACATAAATATATATATATAGTAAAACTCTGAAGACTAGCAAAGACATGATATTTTAAAGATTTTTACAAATCTCTTTTAAAAGAGTTGTTTTATTGGTAGGTAGTAGCAGAAAGATGCACTTTGTGAGAAATAAACAGGAGCTTTAAACATTTATTTTAGAATTTTTATGGTATTTACATGGGTCTTCATTTATTATTATTATTATTATTAATTATTATTACTGTTTACCTTACTAATAATATATACATTTACTTGTATGCATGCTATATTTCATGATTAAAAAAAAAAAAGAAGTGAGGGAGGGAGAGAGGAGAAAAGGAAGGAAGTCAGCCAGTCTAGCAGTCAAGTTTAAAGGCTAAAAGAGGCCTATGGTTCAATGGACATTGATTGTACTGAGCATTCTTATTTTTAAGCTAGAAAAACTAAGATATTGGAATTATGACAGTACCTATAATGCAGTCAAGTTCTATATGAAGTATATGTTAAATGCATAAATAAATGAATGAGTGAATGCATATATGCATGCTTTCTATACAGGTAATCTAGTATCCTAAATGAGCAGCTTCTTACACCTAGTTTAAGAATCTGCTTGAAGTCTTTTATCTTAAATGTTTTAAACCTCTCCATTTGGCTCTGGGCACCAGGTCAAATTCTCTGATAGTAAAAAGTATCTCACAGAATTAGTTTCCCAGAGACTAGATTATTTTTATTTCTTAAGTGTATAGCCTTAAAATCAACTGATAAAGCCACATTTTACTTCCATTTTGAAGAAGGCACTCACATTCCAAATGGTCAGAATGTATATAAGAGAGGAAGGATGAGCAACAAAGGGGAAGAGTTTTCATTTTCATTTTCCTTAATCCTTTGGGCTGGAGACAATGCTTGTTTCAAGAACGAGAAACTTGCACAAGTCTAATTGTATAAGTAGATATACCCATATGAAAATGAAGCTATATAATTGCAAACTGTAGACAAAAATTAAGGGCCATTAAAATTAATGTTGGTACAAACTGATTTATATTTAATAAGCAGAATAAATAAAATGAGAATCCATAAATAAGTATCAAAAATGTCCTCAAATCTTGAGAAATTATTTTGGATAACAGTACAGAGAAAAAAGGAAAGGAAAATAAAAAGGAAAAAAAAAGATAGCAGTTGTAGTTTACTTAGAAGGTAGAGCATAACTGTCACTACCCTTGTTTCTAAACAGCCCATCAGTGTTTTCTGTCAACCACAAACTATTGGCTCACATGGAAGTCACTATTCACTAAAATTTCTAAGTCTTTTTCACACTTATTGAGAGGCATGTTAAACCATCTATCCACCAACATGTACTTGAGATAATGCCTTTCATCTAGGGAGAACAGCAATACAGGGCTTTATATTTATCCCTATCAAAATTTATCTTGTTAATTTTAGCTGATTGTTTTTATTCTATTAGAATATTTTTTGGATCTCAATTCTGTAACTGTAATACATTTACTAATGCTATTAGCTTAGTTTCATCTGCAGATGTGCTGAGCATATCTATTTGTTTAACTAAAACATGGAACAGGAAAACCAAGGATGACAATTAGCTCACTACTTTTGAAGATCAGATTCTCCATATGGAATTTGTGATAAGGTATACTGAATTTCAACAGACTCTTGGAAGTTATCTCTAAACAAACACACATCTTTTTCTAAATATGTTCATAATATTTTGAGGTTATGATAGTAATTAAAGAAGCTGATTAGTATTTGTTTTATTGCTAAAAATGTTTTTTTAAAAAAGCCTAAAGTGCTCACTGATTGTAGGGTAAGTACTGGGTTAATCAATACAGATGGCAACCACAGGATTATTGTAGCTACGCACTCATGAGGCCTTTAGTCACAGCACTCACCGATTCACCTTCAACCCAGCACTTTGATCATGAACCAGTGCTGAAAACAGAACCCCGTTCTGAAAAGACATGCTATATATAGTAGGCAGAAATCTAAAATGGTCCCCAAGATTCTCATACCCTTTTGTACACATTCTTTATAATACCCTTTCCTTGAGTATGGGCAGGTCTGTGAATATGATGATTTTACTTATATGATTAAGTTACATTATATGAAAAAGATGAAGAAATCTTACAGATATAATCCCAAATCAGTTGATTTTGACTGAGTCAAAAGGGAGGTTATCCTGGACGGGTCTGACTTAATCAGGTGAGAGTTATGCAAAAAGGACCAAGGTTCGAAGTAAAAGAGATTCTCCCGCTGCCTTTGAAGATGTAAGCCTTTGTATGGTGAGAGAGCTACATGGCTAGGACCTGAGACAGCGCCTCTAAAAGTTTACAATGACCTCTGGCTGATGGCCAGCAAAACAAAACAAAACAAAACAAAACAAAAATGGGGACATCAGTCCTACAACCACGAAAAAGTGAATTCTGCTTATGACTTGAAATGAGCTTAGAGGAAGACCCCAGGCTCCTGAAAAGACCACAGCCCTATCTGATACCTTGAGACCTAAGCAGAGGACCCAGATAGACTAAACCTACAGACACTATAATAAATTTGTGTAGTTTCATGTAATTAATCTTGTGCTAAATAGCTACGCAGCAATACAAGATTAATACAGCACATAAGAAATAAGACAGCCATTCTGAACCTGCTGTCAAATAATGTACCTGGTGATTTGATGCACAAAGCTGAACTGAAATATACTGAAAGCTGTAAGGGAACCTGACAGAAAAAAAACTCAGCTATTGTAAAATTATCTATTTGGAGTAGTGTTGTGTTAACATTGCTCTCAGTAAAAGCTATTTGCAGAAAGAGAGAAACAGAATATTTACAGAGAAAGCAAGAGGGGGCAATGGGGGAGGGGAGAATGAAAATGAATCATTTACATAACTGGAGAGGCTGATGAAAATAGCATCCAAGAACAGCAGGAAGTCCAGACCCATAGAACAGCTTGATGTCATTACAAGACCCGCAGCAAGAATTTTCAGGAAGGAACAGACTCAGCAGGGCTACATCTAAGACTTTCTATGTTGATTTCAAGGACCGAGTATTAAAATAGTTGAGCTTCCAAATTAGCTAACTCTCTCTTGAAAAAGCAGATTTAGAAATTATCTAGTAATTGGATATTTTTAAAATAGGAGAAAGTTTGCAAATAGTTTAGAAAAGTCATAATCAAACATGCTTTCAAAAGCACTTTTAGTCTCCAATCACATGCTCAACTGTTTTCTAACAAAAATAGCAAGATATTTTGAATCTAAATCATTAAAATCTGTTTCCCTTCCCATTACTCTCTTGAAATTCCTTGTTTTATTGTATGTAATGTAACATAATTATATCAATGCAATAATATTAGAAGTAGAATTTATTTTTCACTTCTAACTTATTGTATGATTTAGTAATCTCCTATGAACACATTCTTTTATGAGCCTTTGAGAATTTTCTAAGGGACTATGCCAAAAAATTTAAAAGAAACCTATACCAACCATTTTTTTAAATAAGCAAATCAGAATTCTTTAGTAACAATACTATTTTAAACTAAAGCACATGTTTTTGTCATGTGATAAGAAGCTTTGCTTTTAAATACCTGCTATATCATATTTTCATGAACCGATCTTTAGAGTCCATCATATCAGCTCATATGGTTTTATAAATCATTTTGTCCTGTTTTACCATGAAGACATGTTTGTGGATATTTCAACAGAAAAAAAATAAAAGAAAATGAAATGAAACAATAACTGATATAGGCAGCCTTGGTTTTCTTAGATAGTGTTTTATAAACACTGCGAACAAAGAGCCAAAGCCCAACATGCAGGTAGTAGCATAAACCTTTTAAAAAAACATTACTTTTTCTTAGCCACAGAAGTTCTTTTTAATGATGCATAAGTGAATGTAATACAGTAGTCAAAGCTCTTGGATTCCTACACGCATCCTTTCATTTGAAAGAACAAGCTAAACACTAATTTAGAATTGAGACAACTATTTGCAAATGTCAAGAATAGAACTCTTTAATGGTTTCTATAATTTTACCATTCTGATATACATCTTTTATAATTACTAAATTGGCGAAGAGCAGTGGACAATATTCAGTTTGCTGATTTTGTCACAAGGCACATTTTATAATTTGCCTCCAAAAGGAAAACTTCTCATTTGCAGATAGTTATCCCATCAACAAATCAGAACCACTTCACACATCATTAATTGAAGCATAGCCCAGAAACTATCAAAGCAAAATACATATAATATGGTTTCATCATGGCTCATATGCTTATTGAGCACCATTCATTGGAAAATTGTATCACATCTCACCAAAATCCTCTCCACAGCAGGCTTGTGAGATCAGCACATTTTCTATAATTATATTCTGCCTGTGTCAAAAGCTTCCGAGTGGTATTACCCATAATAAACTTCCTCCCAATCTCTTTAAAGTTGAGAGTAGAATCATAGATTTAGGATTCCTTTTATCTAAGCTTTCCATGAATTTGAGAATGATTTTTCAGAGCTCTTTTAAGCATGAATAAAATATCTTTTAGTATTAGTTCCAATAAATAATCTGTTCACCGAGGGACCCCTTTCCCATTATTCTAATGAAGAAATTAAATTTTAAAATCTATAGGTTGCAGAAGAGATTATTTTATATAAGACTAAGTTCACCATTCAAACATATTTAAGATAATAATTTGGTGATATAGTTGATATAATAGCAATTTTTAAATCGATAACAGATTGTCATCTCAATAGAAAGTCAGAACACAAATGACCTTCTCAGAAAGAGGAAAATGGCACCAGCTACTGCTAGAAAGGTGGAAAAACCAAATCAGAGCTTCTGGTTTTTGTTATCTATCCCCTCAAATTCCCAAGTTGGCTATAAGGCACCAGTGACCTTCATCAAAACATCTCAGGCTTCCAAAGGAATGATTTCAGAATAATCAGTTTAGAGACCATTCTTCAAAGCTATTTGCAAACATACAATTTCCTCATTAATTGATGGGCATACATATTCTGAACATGTTAGTATATAATGAAGGCACTTTGGAAAGTATCCTATGCTTGCCAAAGTGCCATAACCTTCATTTATCAATCATTTGCATAATATGGTGACTATTTAACATAAAAGAAATCATATTTTTCTGAAGGGTCACTATTAATAACTTTAAATGTCAGGTCTCCTAGTATTTGGTATTGCTCATAAATTGCTTATACTAGTATTCGGTATTGCTCATAAATTGTTTACTCTATATATGCTCCCTACCCCACTCCCGGTGAAACCTCAAGCTTCTTGAAGGCAGGTACCATGTATTTATTGCCCCATAATGTTCAGCTCATAGTGGTTCACATGTTTGTTGAATTGAACAGTGAATCTTAAAGCTCTGTGTTTCACTTTTCAATAAGTGGTGCCTCAGTCAGAAGTTCTGACTGAAGAACTGAATTAAAAATCACTGTAAAAGAGCCTTTCCCAAGGACAAAGTATGTTAAAGACTTTAAATTGGGCAAGGGAACTCATTCACTATCTTTATTAAAGGACTGATCCTCAAAAAAAGATATCAATTTAGAGTAGATTTGTCATGAGGAAAAGCATGGCTGTGTACCAACAGTAGCCCTGCCTGCTTCTAATGGAGAAAACTGAAGTAAACAAAAATGAATTTCTATTTTAAAACAAAAGTTCAAAACAGCTTGGTTGTATTTTCAATAATATTGAATAATGCTTAATGTCAAAACAACTACTGTAAAACATTTCATAATTTTCATCCATATCTGATATAGTACTTCGACGTTTTCGAGATTTAGAATTTCACTATTAGCACCATTTCCCACCCTTCTCAGTATTCTTTAAAAATTACTAAAGTCAAGCCTGCTACCATGTTTCAAATATAAGTTCCAAAATATCAGAAGAGAGGATAGTCTAAATTGGGATTGATTACATTGTATCTTTGTCTACTCTCTAAAAATTTCCATGGAAGTAGTTTAGTAAGCAAAGTTTTTAAATTAATAGGCTTTTAAAAGAAAAAGAATTTTGCCACAACCTCCGAGACTGTCAAAGTTGTCACAAACCAAAATTGAGACTCACAGTCTTACACCCACCCACCCCACGCACACATTCACACACACAATGGAACTAGAATTCAGTTTCAGTTGAAGAATCGGTCATATTCCAGAAATAGATCAACAGTTTCTAGGTTACTATTTATAAGTGTTTTTTTTTTTTTTTAAATCCTTTCTGCCTCTTCTCTGAACACTCTACCTATGTGCTGATAAAAAAGTAATCATCAAATCCCATGATCCTATGACTTCTTTGCAGGAGTTACCAACAGGAGCTGTGGCCTGAAGTAGGGCCACCCTTGAAGACCTAACCTAAGATGGGCCTCTTTGGCATGTCCCTGGGGATGGTTGTTTGGCTAACAAATGCACAGATTTTCATCTCAGGCTCCTCCTTTATATCCCTTCGGATATTCCGTTTGAATATCTTAGAGGACAGAGGTGCTTTTAAAGACATTTTCATGTTCTTTTTCAGGAACAATCGCAGAACAAGTTGAGAGAAAGTCCAGTTTAGGAATAAGAATTCTGAAGTCTATGACTTTAGTTCATGGTTATATATTTCCATGTAAATCATGGTCACCTTTTCTACTGGCCAAATTTTAAAATTTTATTTTATTTTAACATCTGGTGTCTTCCATCAAGCTTCTGACACTGTTTAATAAAATGAAAATTCGCCAAGTCTACTTCTAATATTTGTCTGCATCTGTGGATTAATTATAGAGTGTGGCCTAGGTTGTTTTATGCTATCAACAGCTGCTGCTTCATCTTTTAGGTTTTCATGCAAATTTTACAAACCCATATGGCAACTGAGGTCCTCTGAATTGGTAATTTTCTTGGAAAATTGCCATGTTTAGTTCACATAACATTTCATTCATTTAAGCCATTTGTTTACTCATTTAGCCGATATTTGTTAAGTACATACTGGGGATTGGTGCTCAACGATTTATTAAGTACAAAACACTTAAAAATGTCTCCAGTGAGATGTCACACCTCATAGGCCTAGGTACAGAAAAAATGTACTCGAATTGTCCAGCAACAATCCAAGTACCATAAAAATTCAATTGCACCAAACTCAAAAATTAGTTGCGCATTCTAAGTTTACTGAAGTGCAACAAACCATATAACAAAATGAGGAAGCACAGAAGAGTATTATTTTATTCAATATAAAAGTAAAAAGTCAGCACTGGATAACTGAGTTAAAAGTTATATAGGGAAACAAAAACTTTTGCAGAAATTTCTTTAGCACCAAAAGCAGCCCTAATCCAAATATTATTTTCAGAATTAATCCATTTCTCTATCCTCTTACTGAAAATAAGAGGAATTCATTTAAAGGAGGAAGTTCACTTAATTTCCTAACAACCAGTGACTGGTAAATAAACTATTGAGAATGTTGGTCAAAATCAGTTGGATAGCTGGTGTGTGTGGTGAGAACTTGTATAGTTGAATGTTGTCTACTCTCGGCAACATTCAACTATACAAGTACGTATTATTACCTAGTCACCATGTTGTACATTATATCCTCGGAACTTATTCTTCTTATAACTAAAAGTTTGTACCCATTGTCCTAAATCTCGCCATTTCTCCCTTCCCCCAGCCCTTGACAACCACTACTCTATTTCCTTCTTTTCTTGGCTGAATAATATTCTGTTGTCTATATACACCACATTTCCTTTAGCCACTCATCCACTGAAGATCGTTTAGGTTGTTTCCACATTGACCATTATGAATAATGCCGCAACTATCATGGGACTGCAGGTATTTCTTCAATATACTGATTTCATTTCCTTTAGATAAACACTCAGAAGTGGAATTGCGGGGTCATATGGTAGTTGTATTTTAAATTTTTTGAGAAAGCACTATACAGTTTTCCATAATTGCTGTAACTAATCTCCTACCCATAGAATATGAGTTCCCTTTTCTCCACATCCTCGCCAAAATTTGCATGCTCTTGTGTTTTTGATAATGGTCATTCTTAAAGGTGTGAGATGATATCTCATTTTGTTTTTCATTTGTATTTCCCCGATTATTAGTGATGCTGAGTACTTTTTCATGTACCTATCGGCAATCTATATGTCTTCTTTGGAAAAAATATCTATTCAGGTGCTTTGCCCATTTTTAATTAGATTATATGCTTTTTTTTGCTATTGAGTTGTATGAGTTCTTTATATATTTTGAATATTAACCTCTTATTAGATATATGGTTTGCAAATATTTTTCCCACTTTGTAGGTTGCCTGTTCAATTTACTGATTGTTTCCTTTCCTGTGCAGAAGCTCTTTAATCTGATGTAGTCCCACTTGTTTATTTTTAGCTATTGTTGCCTTCGCTTTTGGTCTTATCAAAGAAATCATTGCCAAAACCAGTGTCAAGGAGCCTTTTCTCTATGATTTTGTCTAGAAGTTTTATGGTTTCAGGTCTTACAATTAAGTCTTCAATCCATTTTAAGTTAATTTTTATGGGTGGTATAAGATAGGGGTCCAGTTTCATTTATTTGCATGCAGATATCCAGTTTTCCCAGCGCCATTTATTAAAGAGAGGATCTTTCTCCATTGTATATTCTTGACACCCTTGCCAAAAATTATTTTATCATATGTGTGTTTATATCTGGGATCTCTATTCTGTTCCACTGGTCTATGTACCTGTTTTTACGCTGGTACCATGCTATTTTGATTAATATAGCTTTGTAAGATGGTTTGAAGCCAGGAAGTATGATGCCTCCAACTTTGTTCTTCTTTCTCAAGAGTGCTTTGGCTATACAGGGTTTTTTGTGGTTCCATATGAATTTTAAGATAGTTTTTTCTATTTCTGTGAAATATGCCATTGAAATTTTGATAGGGATTTTATTAAATTTGTAGATACTGGGTAGGGTGGACATTTTCACTGTATTAATTCTTCCAATCCAAGAATGCAGGATATTTTTCCAATTAATCGTGTCTTCTTCAATTTCACATATCAATGTCTTACAGTTTTTGGTGTACAGGTCTTTCACCTCTTTGATTAAAGTTATTCCTAAGTATTTTATTGCTTTTGATGCTATCGGTAATGGGACTGGTTTCTTAAATTCTCTTTCAGATAGTTTGTTGTTAGTGTATAAAAATGCACCTGATTTTTATATGCTGATTTTGTATCCTGCAACTTTACTGAATCCATCTATTATAAGTTTTTTGGTGGAGTCATTAGCATTTTCTATATAAGATTATGTAATCTGCAAATAGAAACAATTTCATTCCTTCTTTTTCTGTGTTTGCTTTTTTTTTTCTTGTCTATTTGCATGGCTATGAAGTCCAGTACTATGTTGAGTAGAAGTGGTGAAAATGGGCATCCTTGTCTTATTCCTAATCTTAGAGAAAGTACTTTTAACTTTCCACCATTGATCACAGTGCTAGCTGTGGGGCTGTCATATATGACATATATTATGTTAAGGTATATTCTTTCTATACTTAATATGTTGAGTTATTTTTTTTATCACGAAAGGATGTTGAATTTTGTCAAACCTTTCTCTGTATCTATTGAGATAGTCCTATGATTTTTATCCACATTCTGTAAATGTGGTATATCACATTGATTGATTCACATTTGTTGAATAATCCTTGCATCCCAGGAATGAATTCTACATGATCATGGTATACGATCCTGTGCTCTTAAATTTGGTTTGCTAGTACTTCATTGAAAATTTTCGCATCTATGTCCATCAGTGACACTGGCCTGTGATTTTCTTTTCTTGTAGTGATCTAGTCTGGCTTTAGTATCAGGGCACACTGGCTTTATAAAATGAGTATGGAAGTGTTTCTTTCTCTTCAATTTTTTTGGACAAGTTTGAAAAGGATTGGCGTTAATTCTTCTTTAAATGTTTGGTAGAACTCACCCATGCAGCCATCTGGTCCTAGGCTTTTATTTGTTGAGAGATTTTTGATTACTGATTCAATCTCTTTACTAGTAATTGGTCTATTCAGATTTTCTATTTCTTCGTGACTCCATCTAGGGAGATTGTTATGTTTTTTGGAGTGTATCCATTTCTTCTAAGTTATCTAATTTTTTCCATATAATTATTTATAGTAGTCCCTAATTATCTTTTATATTTATGTGGAATTAGTTGTAACATGTCCTTTTTCATTTATAATTTCACTGAATTTGAGTCCTCTTTTTTTCTTGGTAAATCTAGCTAATGGTTCATCAATTTTATTTATATTTTCAAAAAACCAATTCTTAGTTTAATCTTTTCTATTATCTTCTAACCTCCATTTCATTTATTTCATTTGAATCTTTATTTTCTCCCTCCGCTAACTTTGGACTTAGTTTGTTCTTCCTTTTCTAGTTATTTAAGGTATAAGGTTAGGTTATTTGAAATCTTTCTTTTTTCTTAGTATAGGCTTTTATCACTATAAACTTTCCTCTTAGAATTGCTTTTGTTAAAACCCATGAATTTTGGTATATTGTGCTTCCAGTTTCAGTCTCAAAATATTTTATTTCCCTTTTTATTTCTTCTTTGGCCTACCAGTTGTTCAGAAGTGTGTTGTTTAATTTCCACATATTTGTGAATTTTCCAGCTTTCTTCCTGTTATTGATTTCTAGTTTCACACCATTGTGGTTAGAAAAGATACCTGTTATTATTTCGATCTTCTTAAATTTGTTGACTTGTTTTGTGAGCTAACATATGATATATCCTGGAAAATGTTCCATCTGTGCTTGAGAAGAATATGTATTCTGTTGCTGTTAGATAGAATGTCTGTATATGTCTGCTAGGTTCATTTGATCTAAAGAGTCATTCAAGTCATTTATTTCCTTATTGATTCTTTGTTTAGATTGTTAAAAGTGGAGTTTGCACTGCATTCTATTTTTGCCTTCAGATATGTTAATAATTGTTTAATATCTTTAGGTCTTCCAATATTGGGTGTGCATATATTTACAGATATTATATTCCTTAATAAACAGACCCCTTTCTCATTATATAATGGTCTTCTTTATCTCTTGTTACAGCTTTTGACTTAAAGTCTATTTTATCAGATACAAGTACAGTTGACTCTCAGTATCTGTGAGGGATTGGTTCCAGGACCCCACATGGATACTCAAATCTGTGGATGCTCAAGTCCCTTATATAAAATGGAAGAGAACACTGTGGCCCTTCACATCCACAGATTTCCAATCACAGACTGAAAATATTGTTTTCCCTTATATATGAGTCATTTTTCTCTTGCTGCCTTCAAAATTCTGTCTTTGATTTTTGGTGTCTCCATCTCTTTGGGTTGATCTGTTTGGGGATCTTTGAACTTCATTTCCCTGGATGGCCATGTCTCTCCCCAGATTTGGGACATTTTCAGCCATTATATTTAAGTTTTCTGTCCTTTTCTCTCTCTTCTCCTGAGACTTCCATAATGTAAATGTTGTTTTGCTTGATGGTATACTATAATTCACATAGGTGTTCTTCACTCTTTTTCATTCTGATTTCTTTTTCTCCTACGAGTGGATAATATCAAGAGATCTATCTTGCAATTCGAAGAGTCTTTGTTCTGCTTGATTGAGCCTAATGTTGAAGATTTGTATTACATTTTTCATTTCATTCATTGCATTTTTCAGCTCCAGATTTTGTTTTTACAATTTCTACCTCTTTGTTGAGCTTATTTTTTTAATGCAGTTTTCCTGAGTTCATTGAATTGTCTGTGTTCTCGAGTCTCACTAAGCTTCCTTAAAATAATTACTTTGAAACATTTTGCAGATAACTTGTAGATCTCCATTTCTTTGAGATCATTTGCAAAAAAAAATATTGTGATCCTTTGGCGGCATCCTGTTTCTTTACTTTTTCATGTTTCTGGTGGCTCTGTGTTGATGTCTATGCGTTTGAGGAACCAATCACCTCTGCAATGAAGGAAATATTCATTTCTTCACTGTAAAATATGATATTCACAAGCCACACATGACTATAAAGCACTTGAAATGGGCTAGTGTAACTAAGAAACTGAATTGTAATTTTATTTAATATGAATTAATTTAATTTTAAACATAGAGAGCCATGCATAGTTAGTGGCAAGGAAATGAACACCTGTCAATAAATGATTTATCCTCTTAACAACTGTATGAAATAGGTACTATTGTTATCTGTTCTTCACATATGAGGAAAAGTAGAAGAGGAGAGATTAAATAACTTGCCTAAAGTTCTACTATCAGTAAATGGTAAAACCAGGGTTTGAACCCAAGTACCTGCCCCTCAGACCCACACTCATAATTAGAAATATGTTCTCTCCAATAATTTCAACTCAGTCTTCTGGTTTTCAGATTTTGGATAGAAGTTTATATAATGTTATAATGTATAACAATACAACAGATTATATGTATCAATAACTAATGTCTGAAAAGAGTTATATACATGCAATGAATTATATCTCAAACATTTATAAAATCATATGGAAATATTTCTTATATAAAACAGTGAGTAATCTTATGCTTATGAAGTAGTCTGATTCCTAAAATTCATAATGATCTATGCTATTTCTTTATTTAGGTGCATATCTCTAATGCAACAGTGGTAAAGAAAGTGGTAAAGCTCTCCAATGATCCTCTCCCTTAAAATAAGAAAGGAAATTGGGTCTGAAAAATTGTACCAATGAGGCCAAGCCAGAGCTACACCAATGGACAGCCTGAGGGGCAAGATTGCATGAAGGTAGATAATCTAGCAATGAAACTAAAACTTCGACCAGCCACAGGTAGATAAATAGGACACAAAGATGATCAAACACCCTCAAAAGGATGTGCCATGGTTCCAGGTCAGTAGTACTCCTTGAGTAAAAAAAGCAGAAGCAAATCCTGTAAAATGTTCTTCTTTAGGCCTATGCATAAACTGTTTTAAGAAATAAAGAACATAATTATAAAGTTGGCCAATCAATATGATACTGTTAGAAATAAATGAAAAATTCTGGAGAGGAAAAAAAACACACCTACCTATGGCTATTATAATTGTTGAAATGTTAAACAAATAGGAAAAACCCCACTAAACTAAAAAACAAAATAGGCAAAACAGAAGCAAACTCAGATACAGAGAACATTTTGATGGTTGCCAGATGAGAGGGGGGTTGAGGGGATAAGTGAAGCAGGGGAAAGTACAAATTGGTAGTTACAAAATAGTCATGGGGATATAAAGTATAACATGGGGATATAAAGTATAACATAAGGCATATAGTCAATCATATTATAATAACTATGTGTCATATGCGTACTAGATTTATCAAGGTGATCACTTCATACATTATATATATGTCTAATAACTATGTTCTATACCTGAAACTGATATAATAAAGAATGTTGACTGTAATTGAAAAATTAAATATATATTTTAAAAATCCTGAGAATTAAAGACAAAATTAAAAGCACCTACATAGACTAGATAGAGCGCTTACAAAATCATGGCAATTAGAGAAACAGCAGACTTCTCAACAGCAATAATGAAAGTTAGAAGGCAGCAGAACATTATCCTTAAAGGACTTAGGATAAAACACAGAACTGGATGCTAGCAAAGGTATCTTTCAAGAATGATGATAAAATAAAATTATTTAAAAATAAAAAAAGAGTTCTCCACCAAGAAACCAGTAAATTAACCTCAAAAGGATATACTTCAAGAAGAATAAAGAGGATCCAGAAAGACAATCTAATATGCAGCAATGACAATGGTAATCATACATGCTAATGCAAATACTTTTTAAAAATAGTATTATAATACTATCTAATTTGTAGTATTTAAAAGAACAGAAGTAGATTTCCTCTCCAAACATGATATAAAACAGGAAACAAATATAAAACAGGAAAACAAATATAAAACAGGAAAAAATAAATAAAACACTTTGTAACAGGCAAAGCAGAAGAATATTCCCAAGAGGAGAAAAAAAAGCTAATCTTATGACTGCACTAGCTTACTGACTGCAGACTTTTCAGGCATCACAAGGAGGGATAAACCATACAGCCTCCCTAAATTGAAAAGACTTGAGAATTCAGGAAGGCCAAAGTGGCTAGAACTCCAAGGAATTTTACAGTTAATAGAATTTGTACAAAAGGTTTTTAAATGATCTATTACAAATAAAACTTCTTATGTTCAAGAAGATAGAAGATGCTGCAAAAAGGGCAAAGAAACCTCCAGAAATGAAGAGGGTGTGTTGGGAAGGGTGCTAGTGAAACCCTCTGGAAGGCGAGTCCCACTGGCTGCCCCAGCTGCCTATGAGTGCCATTAAAACTCAGAATGACACTTTGCATCCCACGTGTCACTGGCTGCAACTCATCCTCAGAGTGAGAACGAAAAATCATCTTGAAATCGGAAAGAGAAGTCCCTTCTTCAAACAGTGTCTCTCCAGTGCCATCTACTGAACAGCTTACCACTGCCCCAACTGGCCAAAGGGAGATGCTTACAGGGCTTCACTCTCATTATTGCAAAGCAAGGCAAAGAAGGATGCGTTTGGAGAGAAGAAATAAATTGATAACTACTATAAGAATACAAAACATTGACATCTCTTAATTTCCATCTCTGGCAGAAAAGATTCAACATAGGGGTTCACCAATAAAAAATAGAGGTCTTTTATCTTCAGACCTCTATATTTTCTTCTTCAGATAAAATCTTCAGATAAAACGAAACGAAAATATAGCCAATGAATAAGAGCCAAATTCACTTCAGATTTTACCAATAAAATGTTACATTTCTAATCCTATGTTTTCCCAGATTTGATTTCTAGATTTACAGATAGCATAACTGGGAAATCTTACTAAAATAAATATTATCTAGTCCAAACTACCCAGATATTATATTATATAACATATAAAAGATACGTAGTTCCTTATATTCACATTTAATAACTAATAAGGTTAAGTGTGTGTGTAGTAATTGTAAATTGCTTATTTACAATTTCTACACACACACTTAACCTTACTAGTTATCAAAGAAATAAACTGAAGCAACAATTAAGTAGATATTTTTGCCCACCAAACTGACAAAAAATAACTAGCATACAGTACTAGAGACAGTGCAGGCAGAGAGGGTGAAGTTCAAGGCTGGGGAAAAGAGGAAATGTAGGGGGTAATTTTTTTATATCTTTGTATTGTTTGCAAGATTATAATAAATAATTATAACTTTTTAATTCTATAATTTTGGAAGCATTTCATAAAAATAAAATTTTTAATTATGTAATCAACTATGGTTAACACACGATTAGATTCATGTTCAAATTACACTTGCTTCTCTGGGCATTTACATTGAAATAATAACACAAAAATAGCTGAAAGAGGAAGACTAATTTAAACATTCTTTTCGAAATTAGAAATAAACTTAATTGTAACTGATCATAACATGCCCAATATTTAAAATTCTAGAAAGATGTTTTAAATTTTACTGGCAGAAACAGTTCCAATAAAGCTGCTAGAAAGTTTACTGGCAGAAACATTTAATCAAGATTAGCTTTACAAATTATTTATTTATATATTCTCTAGTAGAGAAAACATAAGGTAGTGTGCGCCAACCAGACAAACTTGGCGATAACGGTATTTCTGGAATCATAACTGGTCAATTTTGAGGTTGATTGCTGCTGTTGGTCCTCTCACCCCTATCTCCATTCCATACTTCCTTGAATTTGATTTTTTTAAAAAAGAAGAAGAGAAAAGGAAAAAAGAAAAGAAACCTCCACAGTAGCTCACTTCCTATTTTCTCTCCCACCTAAAGAAAACTCAAAATTAACTCTTTATTAGCAAGAGTTAAAGAAAGTAAAAATGAGTCTGCTTCAGAGGCAGGCTTTCCCTTCCACTTTCTCTTCTAATTTCTTAACGCCACGAACACTCCATACCCTCTCCCCACACTGACTCCCACCTCCCCAACACACAGATGAATCTACTCTCTCAGAAAACAATCTTCCCAGTTATGAATTATTTGATTGATATGTATCATCAGACCTCATGACATTTTCTTTGGGTGCCTTCTTAGTTATTAAGCTCAGGAAGGATCAATTTTTCTTGACACCTGTAAAATATGTGAAGCTAAATATGTGAACCAATTCAATAGAATATATTCTAATTGTGGAGTCTTGAACAACAGACCTCAATGTGCTCATGTTCTGGAGGTAAATTAGGCTTAATGAAGGTCTTCTGATGGATCAATATTTGATATGGCACCCATGGAATCAAATTCTGTTTTCTAATCCATTCTATTCTAGATTTGCTTTGAGTGAAGTCCTACATGCCTTTTTAAAAGCAGAACTAGATAATCAGAAAGTAAATTCCAAAACTCTCTGAAAGTTGTATATAACCTGTAGCTCAAAAACCTCTGTGAAGTGATGGAGTTATCTCAAGAAGCTCAAAATACTCAAGAAATCATTACATTCTAGTTTAAATTAAAAACAAATCTTGACCACTTGTGTCTTACTTTTCAAATGTATATAACATATGTAGTAATAAAATGATAAATTTATTATGTTTTCTCAAATAACAGATATTAAAAGTACAATCATATTTTAAAAGATATGCAACCACCATGCTATGAATGTTTGGGGCTCCTAGAATCTTATATGCCATTTCTTAGCACTTACTGGAAATCAGAGTTTCTAGCTTTCATTTTTCTTACTGGGAAGCAGTGGAGATTTGTTTTAATGGAAAAGGAAGACAAGAATAGAAAAATTTTAAGAGAGTAAAGGAAAGGGACAAGGAGAAAATAGGAGAGATAAGGAAGGAAGAGCAAAGGAAGGAAAGGGTGGAGGGGGATATAGAAAGGGGAAGCTAAAAATTAATGAAGTTTTTCCAGTGATACATTTATATACTACAAAACTTAATGTCAAGGAAATAATCTAATTTTTAATTTGGGAGTTTGATTTTGGAAGAGGAATTATATGGATTTAGCTGAATAATATTGGTAAAGCTGTCTATTTTTATGTCAAAAAGAAAGGGAAATGTAGTTTTTAAAAGCATCAGTGTTCGTTATTTCTTTCAAATCTAGATAAGTGACAAAAATGCTTGGCAATGGTGAATTGAGAATAATCACTAGTCAATCTGCAAAGCCACGTACTCTGAAATCTTTATACCCTCTTCACAAAATGCATCTAACACAAGTGAAAAACAATAGAAACTACACCACATGACTAGGTCATTATGGCATGTACAGAATTTTGATTATAGTATTTATAATAATAGAAAAGTTCCCTAACAAGAATTAAAACTATCAATTTTAATTATATCTCTATTCATTTTTAATTAGAACTACTAGCAATGAGTAAATAAAATAAATGAAGTTTTAAGTGAAGTATAATATAAAATAAAAGTTAGACCTACAAGCTAAGAATCCAAAAAGGTTTTCAGATAGTAGGAAGAGTATCATGAGTAACCAGGCTCTATCTGGAATTTTCCATTCCTAAAGGAAGATGGAGTACTTGCCAAGTTTTGTTAGAATTCATCTAAATCTTTCTTACAGATGCGATATAGTGATGAAATCAGTGATCATAAGAAATACTCTGTTACATGAATATATTAGACATGAATTTAAAATACAACAGCAGCCTTACCAATAAGATATATGACTAGGTCACAGCCCTGGCCTCAAGGTAGTCTTGTGTCCACATCAGTCCAAATTCTTAATTGAGATGTAACATATTAATTTTTAAAAATCTCTGAGCCTCAGTTTCCTCATCCGTAAAACTGAAATAATTATAGGTATTTTCTAGGACTGTTTTGAGCATTAAATACACTTTTATGTATATTTATACACATATGTATGTATATACACATATACATATATGACAGTGAAAGGGCAGGCATTGTACAAATGTAGATATAATTAACAGTCATCGCATCATTTTAATATAGCAGTATAGGTATAAAAATAAAAACGTACAATGTACATGGCGCACAGGAGAGAACCTGCTCTATCTGAAGTGGAGAATAGGCTGTAAAGGGGTCACGCAGGAGCAAAACCTAGGACTCAAAGAATAAGCAGGACTCTGTCAGGTGGCCAAAATGGAAAATCAGGATGTGAGGGTGATCTGGCTGCGACATCTGTCACCTCATTGAGTACCAGGGTTGATTCGGCTGATCTGGCTGGCTAGGCGGGTATCCCCTTCCTCCCTCACCGCTCCGCGTTGTGTCCCTCTCGAAGCTGCGTGCTCAGTCGAAGAGGATGACCTTCCTCAATAGAGGAGAGGACTGTTCTTCGGTCAAGGGTATATTAGTAGCTGTGCTCCCCTGCTAGAACCTCCAAACAAGGGCTCAAAATGGGAAATCATAGGTTATTCAAAAAAAGAGCAAGTACAAATAAATGGATAGAGACATGAAACACCATGGTAGAATCATGGAAGGCAAATAGTTGGATATTATAGAATGAGAAGGAATTTATGTTTAGAAAGGCAGAGGTTAAGGAGAGTCACTGAAGAACATTAAGCAGTCAACCATAAATATTTGTAGAGTGCCTTTATTATGGACATCATTATGGCCCCTGAGATACAATGGTGAACATAACTGATGTGGTTTCTGCCCTCATGGAGCTTATTTATGGAATAGCATACAAGATAGATATAAATTATAAATAATTAATAATTTCAAGCATACAAACTGCTATGAAAAATCACTAATATTTCTAGAGAATGTACTGTGCAAAGCATTTTACATACAACATTGAATCATTCCTATTTAAAGGAAGTTGAGGCATAGAAAGGTTAAGAAACACAGACAGTCTGAATCCAAAGCCAATACTTTTAACTGCTACGTAGTACTATCTCAAGAAAAAAATACAGGATGATATAAGCAGCATATCATCTTTTAAAAATTACGTTGGCAGTAGTGCAGACAATGAATTGGAGAGGAATAAAACTGAAGACAGAAGAGTACTGCAAAGTCTAAGCAAGAAGTGATTAGGACAAGAACTAAGTTCATTGTAGTAAGAATGAGAGAAGAAAACAAACTGATGAGATACCGAGGTAGAACTGACAAGACTTCAGAGTGACTGGATGTGGGAATGAGGAAAGGGGAAAGCTCAAAAAATTGCCACCAGGGAGACCTGGCCACCAAGCACTTTTAGAACTCAAGATCGAATCAACCCTGACCAAGGAGAAAACGTGCAGGATTTCATTTCCCCTCACCCCACTCACTACCCATCCTTAGCTACAATACTTGCATCATTGCTGTACAGGTAACAAAATATCACTGTGTAGCTGCCAATCAAATAAAAAAAAAAAGACTCTGGGATCTCTGAACTATTTCAACAAAGGGAATAAAATACTAAATTAACTTTTCATTTTACACATATACATAGTATTCATTTGGTCCTAAAGCTGTCTTGATTGAACACACACAAAAAAGTGACATTTACTGAATTCACAACCTGTTAGTTAAAAACAAAAAATAACGAGCTGCTGACCAGCTTCCAAACAGTAGTAGTAAAACTTCAGATAAATCTTCAGAAGAAATTTTGAAGCATTACCTGAATATACCATTTATGAATAAATAGCACTCGTTAAATAGACACATTGGTCTTTACACAATACTTAGGGCTGCAGAATTCTATACAGTTCAAATAATTTTTGATTTACATTGAAAATTCCAATTTAAAAGGTAAAATACAGTATATTCTGCCCATTGATGTTTTGGTCAAATTAGTTTAAATGAAATCAAGATTAAATTTTTTATTCAAATTAATAAGTGAAATAACATTTACCTGTAATGCACACTATAATTAGAAATACATATCAAACTTAATATGTGAAATTTTATTTTAAAGAGATTGCTATTTAAACAAATGTGATTACTGTTCTTGTATCATCCACCAATTCTGATGACATTAGGATGAAAATTCAGCAGCGTCTTAGGATGAAATTATCAGGAAGGAAGATGGAAGGAAGAAGTGAGGGGTAGAAGTGTGTCAGTAAAAGCACCAAAGTAAGGAAGAGAGAGAAGCACAGAAACCACAAAGTGGAGTCAAGGTCGGAATCATGTGGTAGCTGATGAGTGACTAGCTTGAACCTCTAAAACTTTTTGGTCTTGGAACCTGTTTACATTCTCAAAAATTATTGAGAGTCCCAAAGAGTTTTTTATTTATATTGGCTATCTCCATTGATACTTACCATTTTAAATATTAAAACCAAAAAATAAATAAAATTTATTAATTCATGTAAAAATAACAATAAGCCCATCAGATGTTAGTATAGATAACGTATTTATGAAAAATAACTCTATTTTTCAAAACAAAAAATAGCAAGAATAATATCGTTTTACACTTCTGCAAATCTCTTCAAAGTCTGGCTTATTAGAATATAACTAGATTCTCATATTTCTTTTTCCATTCAATTTGTTTACATGTCATATCTTGGGTAACTTCTATGTCCATAAAAAAATAGAGTTCAAAAGGCAAATATGTCTTCAATAGTTATGAAAACAGCTTTATCTTTACAGACTGTCCTGACAGGGTCTTGGGGACCACCATGGTTCCCAGGACCACACTTTGAAAATGACTGCATTAGACAAACATATCTAAAAAGGTAGCAAATGAAGATGATTTACAGACCAGCATGAAAATAAAGCCCATAAGCGGGGTCACTTAGATTCTAAAAGTCTGAATTCTAGGCTTCAATAGAACTAGAATTATAATGGGACCAAGCCTGTAGAGACAGTTAGCCATTATTCTATTTCTGGATGCAAATACAGAATCAGTTCAATAGAATTTCCTCCAGGTGATCATGGAATTGTAAGCACCAGCAAGAAAAATTGCTTCTGCATGCATAAAACAGAGAGTGTACTGACAAACCAATAATAAAATCTACTGAAATAATTACATAATTAAGATTAGGTCATGCCTTTACTTCATTCCAATAACTATGACAAGATAATAGAAAGTATTGCTAAGGGACAGCTCTCTTCCCTGAAGTGTTATAAAACAAAGTGGGTATCTACATATCTAGCATAGTACAGAGATACTCCTTTCTGGAGACAGAGCACGAACCAAAAACTTCTTAGAGTCTCCTTCAGACTTATGAGTCCTTGAGTATTATTATCTCATTGAAATTGTCTGACACATCTAACATTTCCCCCTTTACATACTTTTCTACTTTATGTACAATAATTACTGTAAATCTCCATTTACAGTTATTTGTTTTTTCTCACAATCCTTCTGCTTTCATTCTTTTGGCCCCAATTCCAGCCCCTACTTTTATTCCTGTTTCACCAGTTACATTCACTGTTCCCCATACCTCTCCATACACCTATATATGAGTTTATATTTTGAAATACAAAAATATAACTAAATGTTTACACATTCTTGTGCATTATAATAGCAACAATAGCCACCCAAACTATGAATAAGCTGAAAGAGAGGGGGAAAACACACGATGATTCAAATGACAAAAAAATTTAAATAGACACTTGTACATTACTTTGAGGGCAAAGCATTTAAGTTATCTCAATACTTTATGTTCTGCTTGTATCATCAGCCACCCACTTGTTCTCTCTCCATCTATAAGCCCGGTGGAGGGGAAAACAACGATAAATCGAAACTCTTTCTGGATGAATAAACATAAGTGACTTCGTAAAGATGCCAAAAAAAAAATAAGGTGGTAAATAAGGCTTTTTCTTTTAGTGGGGAAAAAAAAAAGATATCAAGGAATAGAGTTTAACTCTTGCATAATACAGTCAGAGCTTTCTAAATCAGCCAAGGGCTGTAACTAAGCAACAGGATTCTTCACTGTGCTCAAAAAAGGGTCTGCCAAGCATCAGTAGCCTCATTTCTCACTGAAAGCTTTGACAAGTTTCCACCATATTTTATATAATTGTAGCAGAGGGAGTGCCAGATTAGATCTGATTTGCTGTCATAATGGAATTTTTTTCCACATAAGCTAATGATGCAAAGCTATATTTAACCCCCCAAAAGTCACCCTCAGGCACTCACTGTATATTCTGATTGCTTCTCATATCTAGAATTGGACAAGTAGCAATTTTTCTGCTACTGAATGTGACAAAAGCAAAGGTTTAATAGGTAGAGACTTTTTTCTTCCTGATTGGCTCCATTATAAATTTAGCTACATATTCCAAATCTGTTCACTAACTTCATATTTCATCAGAAGTTCTCTCACCAAACTGAAAAGATCAAGAAAGTCTGATACTTTGAGTTCATATCCATTGGTGTATATGAGTCAATCTTCTTGCCCCAGCCGACTCTAACCTATGGTGTGTGCTGTTATCTCCCACCTTTAAGCTCAGCCCCACTCTAACTCTATGGCACGGAGACTGTGGCAGCATTTTAGGTGTTTTACCTTCAGCAATGGTTACAGTTTAAAATGTATTTATATATTATCATAAACACAGAGGGTCCCCTTGGCATGCCTATATGCAGTAATCTGCAATCCTCCGTATTCAACTTTTTGATTCTCACTTCTAATTTGTATTCTAATTATCTGCTGAGAATGTCTTTTCTCTTAACACCTGCTCTCTTAGCTGATGTCCAGAAAATGTACACAGCCCTCATCAACCTCTCTCTGTCTAAGGAGATGGATCTTATCCCTTGGGTCCTGTTTCAAATTGGACATTCCTACCATACCAAGTCACTGCCATATATTGACCCAAGAGTACCACCACTGGCAAGATACCTCTGCTGCTGCCATTCACATACTTGCAAGACGGAACCCACTGTATATTGATCCTAATCCAAATTTGTACGGGAGATTGCCACTCCCTCTTGGAAATTTGTTTTAGCCATCTGAAAGCTAGATCCGTTCTTGTTTTTTGCCTACACCTAATGTCCCACATAAGACTACAGCATGCCTTTTGATTGAGCTCCCCTGAGAACCACAAGACTAATAATACTACCCAATGGGCCACTACCAGAGATCCTCTTTCCAAACAATCATTTATCCCCTACATTACCTTCCTAGCGTTTAAATTCCTGAACTACCATTTGCTAGTTTTATGACCTTAGTCAAGTGACTTAAAACCATTCTAAGTCTTAGTTTCCTCATCTAGAAAATAGGAATTACAATAGTATCTAACTCACAGGGTAATTAAGTATTAAATGAATATGCTTTGTTTATTATTATTATTGAATAATTATTTTCTTATACAGAAGTTGAAAAACAAACTTGTATCAACAGGATACTTCACTTTGGGGAATTTCCTAGACTCTAAAGAAAACTTAATTACTTAAGTTTTCTAAAGAAAACTTAAATACTTAAGTTTTCTAAAGAAAACTTAAAAACTTAATTAGCAAATATTATCGAAGTGCCATACCTACACCACTCATGAATAAAACCTTATAAGAGTTTTTTTATTGTTTTAAACATTTTATATAGTCTGTAAAGTTGATAAAGTAGAAAGTTATAAATCAAGACAATGGTTTTACATCTCAGATATATAAATGACTGATGGTCAGACAGACAGTTTATTCACCTTGAACAGACAGGTAGTGCTCTCCTTTTATGTTCTAATTCAAACACTTCACAGGGCCCAACATTGAATAAACAGGTTCATGAAGCTGTTTATTTAAAGGAGCATCATTCAGGAACAGATAACAAACACCATGACCTTCTCATAGTTGAAAAATGGGTTTATCTCCTACTGTAAAGTATATGATTTCTTCATAAGCAAAAGAAACAAATTAAAGAAAAAATTAATGATACTTCCTTGTATTGCCTCCTTTCTGGCTCAGATTACCCCAGATTTGCAATCTCATGTCAACTAAACACTTTTTGGCTTTTCCTTCTAATTTCCATCAAAATTAATTAGTCCTGCATTACCATCCACAAAGTGCTTAATAAGTAAATGGAAATCAAATTTCAGAAGCTAGCTTGAATGAAGGTGGCAACGATAAATAATAGTTTGCTTTATCATTACCACAGAGGAAAATCAGAAAATCTCAGGTTTGGCAGACACAACACATGCAATGTGAGAATTCACGTTTGCCAACACAAGGACGAGTTGGATAGAAACATCTTTTAGTGGTTTCTTTTTACAGTATACCAGAAGTATAAAACCTTAGGGTTGCAGAGAAACTTATAGCCAATGTGTTGCATGAAGTTTTTATGAGCCCTGAAAAATTCTGTCTAGTGGTAGCTTTCACTGTTGAAAATACTAAAGCCTATAGCATTCTCACCAAGTGGTCGTATTGGAGATGTGTGATTGGACAAATATGACATTCAAATTTACAATTTCCTGTTTAAAAATAGACATTCTCAATATTTGAATAACTACTTGTTAAAAAGTTCCACTTAAACAAAGCTAAACAGAGCCTTCTTCAGTTACTGTTGATTTACTACCAAGTCACGGCCTAGCCCGAGTCCTTTCCGAAAAAGTATAAATATCCATTTAATAGTGATTTTCATATTTGAAGGCAGTTGTCAGATCATCCAAAGGTCTTCTCTTCCCTGGAAAACCTCCTCAATTTTCTTGATTCTTCAAGAAACAAGGTTTCAAAGTCTTTAGTGATACCACTTTTTCTCTTCTAAATGGGTTTCAATTTCTATATTGAATTTCAATTCAATAGATTGACTTTATTCTATATTCTATATTTATTATATATTCTATATAGAATATCACACATAAAGAACATATTCTATATTCAATTTCTATATTCCTTGTCACACAGATATTTTCTGCTAAGTTTAAAATAGTGACATGTGAACCTCCCAAGATCTAAAGAACAACCTAAGCTGACTCGGCCGTTGC
This sequence comes from Pteropus medius, assembly GCF_902729225.1. Lineage (NCBI taxonomy): Eukaryota > Metazoa > Chordata > Mammalia > Chiroptera > Pteropodidae > Pteropus > Pteropus medius. The sequence goes on along the minus strand of NW_024347790.1, from coordinate 9,431,317 downwards.
TATAGTTGTTTTGCAGCCAGATTACATGCTGACTCGTACTGAACCTTCAACTGTCCTCCCCAATACATATGCTACAACTAAACCATATCATTCTTCCCATGCTTGAAAGAATAGGTTTTTGATTCACATTCAGGATCTCAGCATTGTCCCTATTAAGGTTCATTTTGATAGACATGTCCACTTCCCCAACTCAGCAATATCTTTTAGTCTCTGATTTTTAACTTTCGATAAATTTGTTATTATTAACTGCTTATCTTCTATGTCATTATTCAAAGTACTGATGAACATCCTAATTAGCACAAGGCCCTAAATAAAACTCTGTACAAACTATTACAACTTTCACTGCAAGTTGACATCAATCCATGCAATCTCATCTTATGTATAGCCTTAGACTTAAATACAAATCCAGAGCATAAAGAAACTAATTCCTCTCTTCACTGAGAAAAATGATAGATGTCCCCAGAAATTACTTAATGTAATGCCTACGGACTGTGTCTAAAGTGGCACCCAACATAGGGCACAATATTCCATAATTTCTGCTACTCAATTCCCAAAGTTAAATGTAGTTTGTGATCTAAAACTCCCTGTATATTCACTTCTAATCCTAAACGGATTTATCTGGTTATGCTTCCTAGAAAAGAACAAATATAAGATAGAAGTATAAAAAACATGTGCTCTAGAATCAGACAAATCTGAATCCTAACTCTAGCTCTGCCAATTACTAATTGTGTGATTATAGTCAAGTCATTTAAATTCTCTAGCCCTAATTGTCTCATCAGTAAAATGGGAACTATAAAGATTAAATTAATGTATGTAAAGCACATAGAACAAAGCACCTAGAAAAATTCTTGACCCAAAGCAAGTGCTTCTAAATAGTTGCAGGCATTATAAGTATTTTTATAAATAGTAATATTAATGTTTTCTTTATAAGACCTTGATAAAAATCTTTTGAGTTTAAACAACAGAAAAAGTAAAACCCATCCGCAGTTTTTACTGTGGATTTATCCACTTCCTACCATAACCTTTAATTTGGGGGTTTTTGTTTGTCTGCATTAGCAATCTTTACTGTACGCCAAAAAGGAAAACATCTCTAGTATAGCAATAAATCTGCTACCTTCTCACAGATGCTTTCTAGATTCTTCAAATTGACTCTCTCCATTCTCTCTGTCCCTACTCCATAAAGTTCTAGATAGAGGCGCCACTAAGAAAAGATAGATTTTTCTTTTGAGACTACATGTGCCTGCCCTTTTAATCCAATCACCTTATACAAATAGTGAGCTAGCTATACAAATCACTCGGCACATAATCCCCACAGTTACAAATTTCATTTCTCAAAATTAAAAGGGCTTACTTTAAGTAGGAAAAAAAAGTTGTCTGCTTCTTACCAATTCTCTACTCTTCTACTAAATACATTCCAAAAAGACTTTCTTGCACGTCATTTTTCTCTATATCCCAAAATTTTTATCAATCCTTAAACCACGCTGGAGAACCTGCTTATCATCCTTAATATATATCATGGATATCATTCCATGTCAATGAACGAAGAATAATTTCATCATTTTAAATAGCAATGTAGTATTGTATTTTTTGACTGCATCATAATTTATTTAACCAATTCTTTGTTATTGTGCATTTAAGTTGTTTCCAAATTTAACTACAACAGATAATACTATGATGAGTAGTCTAGTACATCTATATTTATGCCAATTTCTAAATACTTTCTTAGATAAATTATTCAAAGTAGAAATAAGAGAAAAGAACAGATGGAACAAAAGAGTATATACTTTTTAATAGTGATACTTTTTACCATATTTCCAGAAAGTTTGATAACAACTTGCATCCCTACCAAAAATTCATGAGAATATCCACTTTGCAAAATCCTTACCAACATTAAAATTATAAATTTTTTTTACTGTTTGCCAATCCAAGAGGTAAATTCCTGCATTTTTGGAAAATACATAAAGACTTGTTTTTATAATAGAGATTATTAATTTCCGTGTCTTAAAATTAATGTATAATATTTTAGTTCTTTAGCAAAGTTGGTATGAAAAAAATATTAAAGTCGGTTAATATATTTTTAAATTCTCTGTTTCTCTCTAGAATAAAATGACTTATTTTAAATTATGGATTTCCCCTGTCTTATTCATCATGTAGCTCAAGCCCCTAAAACAGTGCCTAGCATATAGCAGGTGCTCATAAATATACATTGAATGAATGAAAAAAAAATGAATTTGAACTCTATTAATCTGTTAGGAAAGATGTCCCATGGGAAAAAGCATATATCTTCTTAATCATCATTATAATTAGAGTAATTCAGCAAACTTTTAAAGTGGACCTCAGAGAAGCCAAGTATACCTAATTTGGGATGAGTAGACTAAAGTTAGAACTGGGTAGCATAAGACACTGTTAGAAACACTGTTAGAAATAGTGGTCTAAGATTTAACCAGAACCCAACACACAAACCAGCTATCAATTTATGGACATTAAAAAAAAAGCTTAGTATTCTAACAGTGATTTTAGATTTTCCTACTAGAGATCACTCTTCTCTCTCCCTACTTCTGCACCCCCACTCCCTTACGCCACCCATCTCTCTCTCTCTCTCTCTCTCTTTCTCTCATCTATCTATCTATCTATCTATCTATCTATCTATCTATCTATCTATCTATAATCTTCCGTCCATCTATCTATCTATCTCCCTCCCACCACAAGATGGCGATAGCCACTGGTGAACTCTTGGCTTAGCTGCTAGAAACATTGTTATCTGAACAAGACAGCCAGAATAAGTCAGTTAAGGGATTCCTTAGCCTAGTTTTGGAACAATTCCAGAATATCTAATACAAATAATTCTCAGGAACATTGTGGAAAAATTGTGAAAAAATATACTCAGTTTCTATCCATTGTAAAAAAGACTATGCAACAAAATCAAACAAGTTAGGGCTTTACAACTTCCAAACAAATGGGGATCCACATGGTAGTGGTATGGTCTCTTTTCCTTAAGCCTAGTAAAGCAAGGATAGTTGACTGAACCAAACGATATTTAGTCTAGAAGAAAGACTTAGAAGCTGACTGACAGCAGTCTTCAAATATCTGAACGGCTACTACGAAGAAGAAAAGTTTAACTTTGTTTTTGTCAATGCCACTGAAAAATCAAAAGCAATAGCTGTGTATTATAGGGAGGCCATCTAACAACAGAGCAGGCTGCTTTTATTAATTCAACCAATGTGTCAGGCACTGTGCCAGGTACCAGCAAACACCTGACCATTGCCCTGGATTCTAGTAGAACGGTGTGACATCACGTCAAGCACATTTTGTATCGGTAATGAGAGAAAAGAGAAGTTTTACTACAAATACAATGAAAATTTAAATATCTGGAAGATTACCAGTATGTATTTTTCTCCATTTACTGGAAGACCTTTACAGTTTTCAATGTAAAATAATGGCATTAACAATAGTTTGCAAGTTTCTCATTATTTATGTTCAACTGAGTTAACATGGTAGATCATAATAACTATTATTGCATATGCCAAAATTTATTTCAAGTTTGTCCTTAAACGTCCCCTAGTGAATTTAAGGGCAATGTTACTGATTTGACTATATGAGGAAATTCAGGGATTTGGAAGGTTTCAATAGTCTGTGAGTTTGACTATGCTGTAAGCTAGACCATATTCCAAAGCATAGCTGTCTCCACTAACCAATATGGTAGTTGCTGGTTACACGCAGCTATTAAACATTTGATGCCAGAGGGGAGGGGTGGGGGGAGGTAAACGGGGTAAAGGGGGTCAAATATATGGTGACAGAAAGAAATCTATGAGAGGTGAACACAGTGTAGATATATATATGCCTTACTATTAAAGTGTACAGTGAAAATTTATTGGATTTCGTTAACCAATGTCACCATAAATAAATACATACATACATACAAACATACATACATACATACAAACATTTAAATCAGGTTAGTGAGGCCAAGGACCTAAATTCTTAATTTTTTTTTTATTTTAACTGATACAATTCAATAGCCATATATCGCTAATGGCTATCATATTGGACACACAGTTCTAGAGATAAGTAAACAATAATATTTATAAAGCAGAACATTTCTAGAGAAAAGAAGAGCAACGTGAGATTGCAGCATTGAGATGAGCACTAACATATAGCTGTTTCCAAGTAACTTCACTCAATCACTCCAGAAAATACTTTAAACCCTGCTACAGCCAATGAGTAAGCTATATTCTATACATGAGGGCTTTCAAAAGAGAATGATTAACTCCTTCTGCTTTCTTTAGATTTTTGCATTAAATTTCTTTCCTTGTGTATGAAATGATACCCTTTCTTACATTTTTAAATGTTTAAAAACGTATTTTTAGATTTATTGACTCATATCTAATGGAGTAGTAAGGAGTTACAAGCAAATCCTCATCCAATACAGTCAACAGAAGAAAAGAGATATCAAAAAACTATCTTTGAGCTTCACAAAACCATTGGCTGAGCTGATGACCCAATTGTTCTGGTGATTCTGGATAAAACAGCGAATCCAAATAACCTCATGAAGTGGTCTCCAAAGCAGAAGACAAAGTGGAAGAGGTTAAATGGCATGTGAGAAGAAAATATTAGAGCTTCTATTTATATGTAACTTTTATATTTAAAAAAAAAAAAGAAAGAAAGAAATTAAGCTTTGCTAATATTTAAGACTTGGATTGATATTATTGCCATTACTCAGTCCACATGTCATACAACCACAATATTGATTAGGCACTTAAGATATCCTGAAAAAAATTGGGAGTTTCAAGACAGAAATACTGACAATGGTTTCTTGGTTCCTTCATTTGCTTTCAACTTTTAATTTATTACCATTTATATTTGACCACTGAAGTGGGTTTATATAGTATACTGTGTTGAATTGTAAAATAGTTAAAATTCTTCATAATGAGATGGTGTGTGACCTGAAAAATCTTTTCACACACAAACGTTTTCCGATTATCTCAAAATGAACTACTTGTTTCTGAACTCAAAGATTAGTTATGCATTGTTCTTTACAAAAAAAAAGACAAATGTTCCAAATTTGCTGACCTGCTCTGTGATGACAACTGGTTGTCAGGAGTGTCTAAGCAGCAGGTATTTTCAAAATAATATTTAAGCTGTTCCTTTAAAGTAAAAGTGACATTTTAATAATCCATGAGAAAGCCTTTTGAAGTGAACGTTTTGAAAATGGATATTTGGAAATGTTTTCAGGGCTATGTGGTTTTTGTTGCCAGAAGCTATAAATACTCACATAACCATATAGTTTAAACTTGGAAATAAAATGTCCTAATCTGTTTGAAAATATTCCTTGTGAACGTTTGAGTGAATTTTTAACCTACTCTTTTAAAATATTAAAATGTCCACTTTCCAATTAGTTTGCGGGGACCAATTGAAAGGTAAAATGAAAAGCTGCCAGCTGTATTTCTGTAAAAACCATTGCAAAATTGGTAGATGGAACTGAAAAATGAACATTGTGATTTAGCAAACAGAGTCAATAATTTATTTCTTCAATTTGAACTGACATATCCTTGTGAGGTATCTTTTCACTATGACAGATATTAAAACTAAGTATAAAAATAAACTGAACTTAGAGACCTCTGAATCATTGTATTACTAAGTAATAAAAATTTGAAAAATGATGAAACATAAGCAATCATGACGCTCTAAAATTTTTTAAAAATTGTGATCATTTATATTGCTCTTATTAAATACATTTACTTTTATAGAATATAGTCTGCATGAAAATATTATTTCACTTTTATCTCAACCTGATTAAGTTTTCTAATTTATAGTATGCAGAATATGTGAGTATAACAAAAGATCCACGTATACTTTGTAGGTTAAAAATATACATATAGTATGGGTGGCTACTTAAAGCATTTTTACTAATAGAATATAATTTAAAAAAAAGTTTCAAGGCCATTGTCCTAATGTTTCCTACTTCAAATAGTATTTTAAATTTTTTCTTCCAATGAAAACAAAGCAAAAGAATACCTTAAAAACAGAAATTACATAGATTTATTTTAATGTTTTAAGTAAATCATTCTGTAAGAGACTTTGTGTGCTCAAGGCAAATAAATATATAAAAGTAGGTAAAGAATTATTTAAAAAGATACTGACAACATGATCAAGTCCATGTTGCAGCAATCTGAATCAGTTATAAAATCTGCCAAAATGATCCTGCAATCCAGCTCAGTGTTGTCAACTAGATCTTGTTTTATTATGCCCTTCAAAAAATACTTGGTGGCCTCCTAGACTCCGTAAGGACTCATACCCACTGAATAATTATTTTCCTCACTCACTATTCTATGCCTTTCTAAAATGCTCCTGAGGCTTTTGTCATTAATCACATATCACTTATCTGTTTACAGTATCAGACTTGCTATTCTGGCTTAAGATGCCTTGGAGGCTGAAAAGCCAACACACTGGAAAAATTTTTTGCACCGGAAAAACATTTTAAGTGAAAAGTTTGCCTCGATTATAACTGATATTTGTAACTTCTAGTATTTACAAGAGAAGAATGTTAAACATTGGCAAGATAAAACCCACAATAATCATGATGAGTGTCTCCGTTTCTAATGATATGGATAGTCATAAAGGCTGGCCTCCACACCCTACAAATAAGATTCATGTTTACTACTTCTCAAAATAAGCCAATTTACACAGGGATTCTTGGAGTCCATAACAGAAGATTTGTGACAAGGAACAAAGGAGAACCAGTACAGATGAAAACTTCCCTGAATAAGAGATTTTTCTTTCCATTTACCCAAGGAGAAAAAACTTCAAGAGGAGCCAGTTCATAGTCCCCAATTCACATCAGTACAGGGAAGGAAGTGAAAGACTATTACTAGTCTTTAGACTGATGATGTGGTATGGAACTGTCTCAGGTGCCCTGAGTGGCCAGTACCAAACACAGGACCTTAAAGAAGTCCAACAAAGAAGTGTAAAGAGTTCCATGACAGCCCTGTGTAAGTCAGACCGAGCACCACGGGCCTCACGGGCCTGGACGTGGGCCTGGACACCAGGATCCCCCACTCCTAGTTCCAGTACCTGGGCAAAGAAAGGGAGTGAAGGGATCCAGAGTCAAAGTCTTATAGACATTTCAAGTGCTTGGTGATGGTATTTCTTTATTATTGAATACCTTCCTACAACATCTTCAAATGAGATTCATTGAATTATTGGTTGTCTTAGAAGATATATTTTTCCAGTTTTTCCTACAGGAATTAAATAATATAATGCTCACATATATAACCCCCAAAATTACACATTTCAACTTAATCTCTGTTAACCAGAATAGAGGATCCTATTTTATCCTGAAATAACTTAGTTTATTTGAAAGCTTTTAAAAAAATACAGCACCCAGAAAGTTAATAATCCTGATGCAATGAAAATAAATCAATCTTCCAAAAGGAGAAAGTGATTCTTTCAATATGACTACCCAGTCAAATAAATAGATGTGTTATAAGGAAGCAAAAACTACACCAAGATTATTAAGGGATGGCAGCAACTGTAACAAACTGAAAAATAAATATCTCTTTGTTTCTAAACAGACTGCTTATTGAACTATCCAAGAGCATCACTGAAACAAGGCTATACAGAAATGAACACATACAGATCAATATTCACAATATGACACCCATGCCGAAAAAAAAAATTCCACTCTGGCTAAAAGACAAAGCTAAGTGGCTTTAAGCCTTTGGAATGGAGATAATAATCAGGCCAAAGATATACACCAGATCAGTGACTAAAATTCATATCTTTAGAAATGCCAGAATCATCCAAAGGAAGTAGATACTCAGAAATGTCCAAAACTCAAAGAATAAAAAAAGGAGGTGAAAAGAGGATCTTAAGTTTTGTGACTTCACAAGAAAGAAACATTTCCTTGCATAACTGGGTCCCATTTGGGGGAGTGGAGGAAGTGAGGGCTGTGTGAAGGTGTAAGGAAACGTGGGAGGGAATGTAAGGATGTGCAGGAATGTCCATAGGGTACTGAGGAAGTGAGGGTCATGGGGATATGGTGGGGAATGTGTGATAGATTTAGAGGGATGTGAAGAATTAGGGGGATGTTCTAGGGAGTTTAACAGGTGAGAGGGTTGAGGGATATTGTGGTAGGGAGTAGGGGGGCAGGTGGAGGTGTCTGTGGAGTATAAGGGGCAATATGAGGAACTGCAGAAGATTATTTAAGGAATGGTGGGGGTATGAAAGTACGTGGGCTGTGAATTGGCAGGATATGTGGGGTGTTTCACAAGGGAAACATGTAATGGGCCTATGTACATACATATATAGCTGTGCACATGTCTGTGCACTATTTTATTTGTGTAATGGTACAAATAAGTGCTTATTGTTAATTTTCTCTCTGATTTACTATTCCTTACCTTAAAACTGTATTGTGTACAACCATCTTTCACAAGGGGCAAAAAATTAAAATAAAGATACTTATTACTACCTTTATGGGACTATCACCCATACTTTATATAAATCAAGCTGACTCTCCTCACAAACTCATGAATGCAATGTTGGGAGAGCCCAAGTATTTAAGATAAAGAACTTTATTGTACATTTGTTTTCTAACATTTTGGAACCCCAGAGATAGGTTATTGAAAATGAAATCAGAATTTCATCACATTTCCTCTCTGAAACTACAAAAGAAGTGACAGCCTTATATCCAGATGCAATGCTCTCCATGCCTGTTCCTAATCAACCATAGTCCCATAAAATATAGCATGGATAGAAGCTGTAAATTGGAAATACACACACAATACACACATTTCCCTTCCAGGTCTCTGTATATAGTTTTCCCCTTGTTTTCAAAAATTTCCTGCCATGTTTTCTCTATTGCTTTTCTAGCAGATGGCAGTGTGTCTGAATAAATAGCATCAAGGTTTTAATAAGCATCATATTCCATTAAAATGTGCATAATCTGGTTAACTCCTCCGGGACTGGTTTTTTACTTCATTGCTATTTTAATTTCCAGCCCCTTTTGAAGAATAGGGTCAGCCTTTGACCAATGCCAAACTTCAGACATAATTCCAGTTTCAGCCTTCTCTTAGTCTTAAAATGAAAAGTTATTTTGTACAAATTTCATTTCCTACTCCTTTTTTCAGTTTATTTGGCAACATTCAGACTTGCATAGATTTTTTTTCCCCAGTAATATGCCTCTTGTTCACTTATACAAACAAATAAATACAATATATCAAAAGTAACATATTTCTGAGCTTCTGATTTCAGGCTATATTTTCAGTTCTTACCTCTGAATTGTTAAGGTGACATTTGTGAGTTCCTGAAAACCAGCCATCATTCGAACATTGGTCAATGTCCACTTTTTGAAGATTTATGTCAACTTTCATTACACCCCTTAAAAACAGAGAAAGATAAAAAGAGCAAATTAATCTCAGCTTTCACAGTTTCTAACTCTATATTCTATCCTGGTAATTGGACAAATCAGCATAAAGAATGCACTAAAAATTTTCAAATGGTCCACTCATATTCAACTAAAGTATACCAACTGAAGATAAAAATGATAGAACAGAATCGACAAGTTATTAGTTTTATGTATGTGCCAAAGGCAGAAACTCTGTATTGTTCACTGTCTTCAGCTCCCCATACAATGCTTGGCACACAGGAGGTACTCAGTTTGTTGAATGACTGAACTCCAGACAGTATTTCTCTAAAAATGGTAGCAAAGTTCACTGAAATAACACCCTCTCCAGTAATTCTACTAAAGTATTAAGCCAAGGCAACCTAATGCCTTAACCCAGTCCAATGCTTTGCTCTTTCAATGAGCATTTATTGTCTGGTGTACACATATCATTCTAAGAGATGCCATGTAGGTGAACCACATTGGCCTTGCCCCCAAATAACACATTTTTTAAAGTATCAGAATGTTTAATGGAGAACAAATGTTAAATTCTGGGGAACTTGGAAAGCTATCATTTGGGGTATAGTAGAAATTCAATAAACGTTTGTTGACTTGTTGACTGCCTTCACTACCAGGACTTTCCATAGAACTATGTTCCACATTCGTTATGTCAATCATGCTAGACCATTAGGGTTCTATTTTATGCTCTTTGGAAAATAATATATTCATTCTTTCATTAATTCAATAAATATTTACTGCGTGCTTACTATGGGCCAGAATTATTCTTGGCCCATGAAATACATTAGTTAGCAGGAAAAACTCCTGCCTTCCTGGAGCTTAACTCTGGTATGCGACAAATAATAAACGATGGCTATAACAAATAATTATGCTATATATTACAAAGTAAAAAGTGCTATAGAGAAAAAAAAAAACTTGAAGCAGGTAAGGTAGATAGGAATAGAAGATGGGTAGGTTAAACTCTTTTTTAAGGAGTGGTCAGGATAAACCTCGCATAAGATTTCTAAATCAACATTCAAGGTATAATTACAGCAGGTTTGTAGTCACACTCTAAATTACCAGTCATCGTCAGTGACATAAATTTCCCCCTGGACTACTACTGTCCACAAGATCTTGGTATTCTTCCGTGAATGTCTTATTTAAAAGGCAATTGTAAGTAGTAAGCTAATAAAAAGATACATTTCTATTTGTTCCACAATTATTAGTAATAATGAGGTAAGTTTTCCTCAACTATCCCGCTACACAAAGATTTTTTAGTTGCCAGAGAGTGGAAGTCTCAAAATCTTCCAGCTCCCTCAAGGACATGGGTAATTTGGGATTCCAGGAGTCTGCAATTGCTCTGGTTCCTTCCCTGACGAAACTGGCTTAAGAAATTGATATTTCAATTGCTAAGAGTTTTCCTTCTTAATTCCAGGTTCATACACGGGAACCAAAAAGTCACCACAGACTTTAAACTCATCTCAGGAAGCTTTCTGGGCTTTGTGCAAAACCACCCAAGGTAACGAGGTGTGCTTTCACCAGCTGGGAAATCAGCGCTGACTCATCCTCATTAGCGCCTCCGCCTGGGCGCCTGGAGACCTATGAAGCCCTCGGGAAGGCACGTTGACTTCCTGTAGGGAAACTGGAGGCTTGGAGGATTAAGTGAGATGAGAACGTTCTCATTGTGGTGAAAAGTATCCTGCTGAAAGCGACCCAGCGACTCAAACACATCCGCTTCCCGGACCCCTACGGACCCCCACGGACCCCCACGGACCCCCACAGACGCCCACGCACCTCCACGCGCCGGTGCCTCGCAGGCCAGGCGGAGCGTACCGGGGCGCCTGCGCACTGCGTCCCCTGAGCGCGTGCCTCTGAGGCGGAAGTACCGCTCCCACATCCGGCGAGCGGGTATCAATGGGAAGCTCCAAGAGCAAGAGAGGGGCTGCTGTTTCGCAGACCAGTGGCAGAAAAGTGAGGGCCGAAAAACGCCTAGTAAGTGGCCTCCAGAGAATGGAAAATGTAGCAAATAATATCCCCCAAACACCTGAGTGCTTAGGTGAGCTGCAGACCCACATTTTCCTCTAGTTGCCTCTCTGACATCTGAAATGCAGTATGCCCAAAACAGATTCACCCTTCGCTCAAATTTGCAGTTCCCCTAATGCTCTCCGCGAATGGACTTCCGTCCTCCCGACTATCCAAGTAGATAACTCGTTTGTTATTTAACTCATCCCAATCAAAACAATTGCCAAGTTCCCTAGATTGTACTGCCAGCATGCTTCTTGTAACTTGACCCTTTCCCTCCATTTCTGCTACCACGGCGTTGGTTCACGCCTTCATCGCTCATCGGGCTAAAATTTTTTTAATAATATCTTACTAATTTGTCTAGCATTTCTTCAGGTAATTACGTCTTGAAGCTTACACAGTTTAGGATCCTTCTTTAAGAAACATACAAAATCATGAATACACATAATCACAATGTGACCCTTGACCCTACATCTTTGAGTTATAACTGCTGTATGGTTACTAAGATTACCAGAAGTCGTTCTATACCAAGATGGCTAGCAATAACTTAGCTTTATACAGGAATAACTACAACTACAATTTTAATATCTATTACTAAACATAGATTAAATGATCCTGAACTTTCCCTTACCTGGTTTCCAAAAATATCCACAGCCTGTGTAAAGTGTAATGGAAGCAAGTTATAGTAGAAAGAGACCATTGCAGTTAAAATAGCTTCATTTTGCATTTTACAAGAAACGGTTGACCACTGAGTCATTGTTAGTGCCCATTCCAGGACTCTAAAAGGGTCCCATTGCCAGCAAGGGGTCCTAGAATTTAAGTATCATACACTGCTATCTTCGAAACATAGAATCTGATCCTGACAATTACCTGCTCAAAACCAATATTTCCCACTCTCCTAAAGAATAAAAATCCAAAGTCTACGGCCATGCTACCCTGAACAAGCCCAATCCCAGCTGATCTCAGAAGCTAAGCTGGGTCGGTCCTGGTTAGTATTTGGATGGGAGGCCCCCTAAGAAGACCAGGAGCTGTAAGCCTAAAAAAATTTTTAAAATAAGGGATTGTAAGCTGACAAGATCCTTGTAATCTGCGAGGTCAACCAAGGGTTGCCTCACCTAAAAAACATTTTTTTCTTAATTTTAAAAAATAAATAAGCTTTAAAAAAAAAAGAATAAAAATCCAAGTTCCTTGGTATAACATTATATTTAAGCCTTTCTTACTTCTAACTTTTCCAACCACTTTCCTGCATACAATTTTTTGTTCCAGACCATTTAGAATAACCATGGGTTCTAAAAATGTGTGCTGTCTCATAAAACTATGCATTTATAGATGCCTTTATAACCAAAGTCTCTTTGCCTAACCTGTGGTTTCTCTATTATAATTCCTACCTAACCCTTTTCTAAAAGCCTTCCATGAACTCCAAGTCTGATTTAGAAGCTACTTCCTTATTCTCCCCATAATACACTGTGCTTAGCTTCTTCATATCACTTAGAATACCATAATATTTCACTTATGATTTTTTCCCACCAGACTAAAATTTCATGGGCCATGTCTTTACATTTTCCCTTAACTCCTATATCAGCTCACTCCCACTACTGACCTTGAAGAAACTGCATATGGTAGAGAGAAGCAAGGAGTAGCTAAACTAATAGTGACAGAGAGACAGAGGGAGAGGGAGAGAGAGATTAGTTGGTGAGAATACTCAAGGAAACTGAAAACTATCATGAACTGATAGGAGTGATGGAAAGAAAGACTGGATAGTTTGGAGGAATGTTTCTGAGATTATGCTTTTGCTTCTTCCCCATGTTACCCTGGACAATAATTTCCTGTTCCATCACTACAAAAAATTGACAGTAGCAGCACATATAGTCAGTATTGATGGGGTACCAGGGTAGGCATTATGCTGAAATAAAGAGTTGATAAAAACAAATTCTGATAGACCAGCTACCATCAGTCATTTACTGCTAACAGATAACTAGAACAGAATCTGGTGCCTAGAAGTGGGTTGCCAACATACTGAAAACCTAAAACTTGTGAAACTAGCTTTGAGACAAGACAGAGGCAAAAGCCGGAAGGGCCTCAAAGAGATGGTTAAGAAAAATAGGAATATGTTGTTGAGTCTTGAAGGTCAATGAGAAAAACAGTATTAGAAGCAGAAGAAAAGGGGGCTTTTGTTACATAGTAGATGGAAAGTTTGGTGACACTGTCACCTGTGAACGAATGAATTTTTGGATCTGGCTAAGGAAGTTTCTAGGCAAAATGCAGAGAGTACTACCTGGCTTTTTCTAGCTGACTGTGATAGACTACAAAAAGGGAGACATGGGCTAAAGAAGGATCTGCTTAGTTTTATTTTGCTTTTGCCTCTTTAAATTTTTTAATTGTGGTAAAATATTGTATACATCACACAAAATTTACCGTCAACCATTTTTAAGTGTACAGTTCAGTAGTGTTAAGTACAGTCATATTGTTATACAACCTATCTTCTAAACTTTTCCTCTTACAAAACTACTACTCTATACCTATTAAACAACAACTTACCATTCCCTACTCTGCCCAGCTTCTGGATTAGAATCACCATTCTAATTTCTATCTCTAAGAATTTGACAGCTTTAGGTACTGCATATAAGTGGAATCATACGATATTTATATTTTCGTGGCTGGCTTATTTCACTTAGTTTAATGTCCTCAAAGTTCATCTGTGTGGGTAGCATGTGTCAGAATTTCCTTCTTTTTTAATGGAATATTACGTTGTATGTATATACCATATTTTGTTTATTCATTCATTTATTGAGTTGCTATTGTGAATAATGCTGCTATGGAGCTGCTTAGTTTTTGAGTAAAATTTAGAGGAAGGATTAAAGAGCCAGGATTTGAAAATGAAACTGTTGCACATCTCCAGTCTCTTCTAGGAACAGATTCTCAAAATAAGAAATGGCTTCATGGCAAAGAACAGGGTGAGTCTACAAAATGCTTTGTTAAAACCTCAGCAAGATCTAAGGCAGTGACTCAAGTCTTTTCAACTTGACTAAAGGACTTCAAATGGTCTTATGGTTATGTCTCATAGACCCTCTCTGTTAAACAGTAGGATTCTAAGATGCTCGAGGCTTTGTTGCATGGTAGCCACGGGGCCCAAGATAGGAAACTGCCTATCTCAAAGAGATTTGTAAATGTGGCTTTTAATAGAATGAAATCAAATAAGATTTATAGAAAGCCCACAACATTTTTCAGTGAATAGCATAGGTAGAAGCTCTTTACTTGACTGATAATTCACTTTCTGTTTTAACATGCACAGAATATTTACTAAATATTTACCAAATGTAAACCAGAGATTATATTTCCAAGGGAACCTCAAATTTCAAAGGATCAATGTCATATGTACTATGTCCTTTAGTCAAATGAATTAAATTTTAAATTGAATTCTTAAAAAAATAGCTAAATACATCGCATATTCGGAAAATAAAAACAAATTCCTACGTAACCCTTAGGTTAAAAAATAAATTAATAATTACTTTAAATTGAGTGGCAGTGAAAACACTACAAGTGAAAAAAATATTTTGGAACATAGATAAAATAATATTAGAAGGAAATTGTGTTGCTTTAAATACCACAGCCTGAGTAATTTAAACAACAGAAGTTTATTTTCCCATACTTCAGGAGTCTAGAAGTGCAAGATTAAGACATCAGCAGAGTTGGTTTCTTTTGCAGCCTCTTTGCCTGGTTTGTAGATAGCCATTTTCTCTTTGTGTCTTACATGGTCTTTCCTTTGTGCTTGTCTATGTCCTAATTTCTTCTTATAAGGACATGAGTCATATTGAATTAAGGCCCATCCTAATGACCTAATTTTAACTGAATTACCTCTTTAAAGATCCTGTCTCCAAATACAGTCACATTCTGAGATATTGGGGATTAGGACTTTAACATAGGAGTTTTGGGAAAAACAGTTCAGTCTATAATATATGGTGTCCTGTTTGGGGTCCTGGAAGAGAAATGAGACATTAGTGGAAAAACTGAGGAAATGTGAATAAAATCTGTAGTTTAGTTAATAATGTTGTACTAATATTAGTTCTTTGTTTTGATTATTTTACCGTGGTTAAGATGTTAATGTTACAGGAAGCTGGGTGAAGGGTATATGGGAAATTTCTGGACTATCTTTACTCATCTTATGAAAGTCTAAAATTATTTCAGAATATTTAAAAATGTTTTAATTCTAAAAAACTAAAGTTCTTTGAAAAGATAAATAAGGGAAACTCAAGAATTAAAGAGAAAATATTCAACAGAAAATAGGCAAATAAATAAAAGAATGAAAAGATAGAAAGGAATGTTTAAAGAAACAGTATTATGATTGTCCTCTAACAAACTTGTAAGAACTAGAAGAAATATATTAAAAGGATAAATTGATAAAAATGTAAAATGGCAAATTTGTCCCCAAGAGAATAAAAAACTTGAGTAGCACAATAGTATAAAAAATTTAAATCACTCACATCACTGAAAAGCTTCAGAGCTACATCCCAAACTTTTAAGAAACAGTTCTTATATTTTTACAAGTCTGTAAAACCAAGAAAGAACAAAAACTATCCAATTCATTTTATGTGATTTGATTCCAAAACACATGAGAACAATACAGAAGGTAGTCTCATTTTTACTATGCATGTAGATCCAAGAATCCTGGAGGAACTATTTCTAAACAAATGTTAAAATATATTAAGATAATTATACATCATGAGTCATTGCTTTATATCTCAGGAATAAAAGGATATTTTAACATAGGAAATATATCAATGAAATTCATGGCATTAATACAAGAAATGAGAAAATTATATGATTAATCAATATAAAGAGGCATTTTATGAAGTTGCAACACCTAATTTTTTGAATGGTAAACCAGAAATAGAAGGAAACTCTTTTTAACTTGTTAAAGCTTGCCTCTATCAACATTATACTTAAAGGATAAACTTTTTTAAAAAAATACTCCCTTTAAGTCAAGAATGCTTACTATCACTGATGCTGTTTAACATAGTACTAAAAGTCATGGCTAATTCTATACAGTAAAAAAGAGATGTAAAGAGTGGAGGAGATTAAACTATCATTATTCGTAGATGATTTATCTAGCTATAAAATCGACAAATATAAGAATAAGAAAGTTCCAGAAGGTTGGTGGATACTAGATCAACATACAAAAATAATTAGCATTTCTCTACACCAACAATCTCCAACAAAAAAAATTATAACTAAAAAGATGCCACATAAAATAGCAACAGAACCCATAAATTTTCTCGTAGTTAATCCAGAATACACAAAACCTCAATGGGACATTTAAAACTCTAATGAAGGACAAAATAAATGATCTGAATAAATGGAGAAACAGCCCATACTCTGAAAAGGAAAAATTTACTATATTAAAAATGTCAATTCTCATCAAATGAAGCTATAAATTTAATGCAGAACCAATCCAAATTCTATATGGATTTTTTAGAAACTTGACGGCTTACTTTAAGTAGAATAATAAAGATCTCATATGAAAAGTAAGGAAAAAGAGTTAGGCCTTGCCCAAGCAAATGTTAAGACATACTACCCTACCATGGCAGTAAAACATAATAGTATGGATAGGAAGACAGACATGGAAAGCCGTGGAACAAAATAGAGAGCTCAGAGACATACATATGCATGTAAGGAACTTACATGTGTGATAAAGGATGATAGTGTTGGGAACCTGGCTCACTAAATGAGTAAAAATGATAACTGGATCCCTATCTAATACCACATATAAAGATGAACCCCAGATATTAAAGACCTGACTGTGAGAGGTAAAACTTTAAAGTTAGCACAATATTCTTATGCTATATTCGCATAGCATAAGAATATTTTTGTGACAAGGTATTGAAAGACTTCTTAAATGAAACCCGAAAGCTTAAAACATAAGGCAAAATTTTGGTTGATTAAATAAAATTAGACTTTTTAAAAAATCTGTTCAAGGGAAAATATATGGACAAACTTAACTGAAAAATGACAGATTAGGTAATATTGCGGTGTGTAAAATTGAGAAGGAAATAATATCTAGAACACACCAGGATCTCTTGCAATACAACAAAAATATAGGTATCAATAGGAAATAGACAAAGGATATAAACAAGCAGTTTACAGAATAGTAAAACCAACGAGCTTACTATAAGCACATAAAGGGATGCTTAAGTTCATTCGCAATCAGAGAAATGCAAATTAAAACAATTGTGAGGTATCATTTTACAGTAGTCCCTCTTATCCAGTTTCGCCTTCCTTGGTTTCTGTTACTGGTGGTCAGCCACCAACCGAAAATAGTAAATGGAAAGTTCCAGAAATAATTTATAAGTTTTAAATTGCACGCTGTTCTGAGTAGTGTGATGAAATCTTGTGCCATCCCACTTCCTCCCTCCGTGGATGTGAATCATCCTTTTGTCCAGTGTATTCATGCCATATGTGCTCCCTGCCTTTTAGTCACTTAATAGCCATCTCACTTATCAGATTAACTGTTTAAGTATTGCAGTGCTTATATTCAAGTAAACCTATTTTATTTAATAATGTCTCATTCACCTCACTTCATCTCATCACAAGTATTTTATCTCACATCATCACAAGAAGATAGGTGAGTACCATGCAATAAGATATTTTGAGAGCTACACCACATTCATGTCATTTTTATTACAATATATTGTTATAATTGTTTTATTTTATTATGAGTTATTGTTGCTAATCTGTTACTGTGCCTAATTTACAAATTAAACTATCATAGGTATGTGCATATAGGAAAAAAAACAATATATAGGGTTTGGTGCCATCCATGGTTTCAGGTGTCCACTGGAGGTCTTGGAACATATTCCCCAAAGATAAGGGGAGACTACATTCATAAAACTGGTCAAAAATGAGAAAGCTGTATAATGCCAAGTGTTGGCGGGAATGTGAGGCTACAGGAGGTCTTCTGCCCTGCTGATGGGTATGTGGACTGATCCAGCCTGTCTAGAGAGCAATCTTGTAATATTTTATATCATTATATTTACTCCTCCCTATGACCCAGAAATCCTGCTCTGGTTTATATCTTTTGAAGAAATTCTCGTTCAAGTCATGAAGGGACATATAAGCTTACTGTAGTGTTATTGTAATGGCAGGAAGTTGAAGACAGTCTGGGTGTCCATCCCTGGGACTGGATAGTTTGTGTATACTAAGTGGCAGTAGAGTACTTTGAGCAATAGAGAAGTGGCCTGGTTGTATATGTAGCAACATGAAAAGATATTTAAAACAGAGTTGTGTGAATAAAAAAGCAAAATAATGGAATATGTAGCAATTATGTAATTAAAATTGTTTGCACACCAATGGCATATGAATAGAAGAACACACTTCACAGGTTAGTTGTAAATGTGGTAGGATAAAGGAAAAGAAGAGACTTATTTTTAAAGGAGAAGATGAGCAGTTCTCTTTCTGTTGCCATCTAACTATAGAAAAAGTCTAGATTTGTGTTTCAATGACTTAAGTCATCTTTGGGTAATGTCCACACTTGAGGCCTCTCATCCTCAGAAAACACTGTTCACAAAAACTTCCAGAATCTCTACCATGTAGCTCAAGCCCTAACTACAAGAAGTACAGGAGAGCTAAGAACACAGTCTGATCTCCTCTAGAACATCTTACGAGAGTTTGACAACAGTCTGACGTAAAGAAAGTGTTCTTCTCCCCCATGCTACTTTGCAGCAGACGTGTCCAGAGAAGCTTGCCAAAACGTTACATAGCGACAAACATCTTCCATCTGTCTGGCTTCTTGTTCTTGGAAGGTTTTTTGGAAATCAGGTCACACCTTCCTTGGGAAGATCTTCACATTTTGTGTGAAAAAAAAAAAATAACAAGTTTGATTAAAAAGAGAGAGAGAAAGAACTAATAGATTTAAAATAAAGTAAGGTCAATCAGAAGGGATATCTATTCTCCATCCACAAATACAATCTTTATATTTTGGGGTTCTCGAAGGTGATATTTTTTCAAAGTTAAATGTAGCACATCTCTTAAAATTGCTAGGTGTTAGAGTTTGATAATAGATGATTGTTTCCCTGAAAAATGTGTTTTGAGTCTGCTGCTTTTGCAGAGGTAGCTGACTTCATGTCTTATTTTGTGGTTTTCCTTTACTGGAATAATTCTGAGCTACATTTTATTTCAGTTTTATAACAAGAGGACAGTTTGTTTTATCAAACACATCCCCAGTGTTCCTTATATCACCTCTTTTAATATGACCATTTCTAAATGGGATAGGACGGTCCCTTCTCAAGGAACCAGTACAAAGAGACTACCTACATTGACTCATTTTATCCAAATAACAATCCTATAAAAGAGTAAGTACTTTTCTCATTTTATAGAGGAGGAAAATAAGGTTCAGAGAAGTTATATAATATATCCAAAGTCATACTTTTTTTAATTGCTAGAGGAAAATTAATAACAAGAAGGAAAATTAATAACAAGATAAATTCTGTCTAATGTGAACACTGTAATCTGTCTTAAAATAGATAATAATGATCTCATACTTTTAGTTTCCTGGTGATTTAATTAAACATGCTATTTATGTTAATGTTTTGGCTACAATATCTAAGTGAAATTATCTTTTTTTCTTAAATTATTAAAGTCCTCTTTTTTGTTGGGTCTTATTCATATAGCTCTTCAAGTCAGATTACCCAGCTAATGATCTGCCATTATTTTTTAATTCTAAATGACTTTTTTCTAGACCCTAATATTTTATGCAATAAAAATAAGTCAGCTCTTCATAGTAATCTTTCAGAGAAAGAGATATAGCTTGCGCCAATGGACACTTCTCATCCCAAAATAACAACAGTAAATAAGGCCAGAAAGTAAATTAAAAATGTTCCCATTGGAATTTAAAATAAGGAACTTTAAGATATCCAAGATATGAACTAAATGTAGGGTTTACTCATATATATCAAACCCTATATTTTAAGTTATTGGGTGATAATTATGTGTCAGATATTTTGCTAGATGCTCTTAAAAAATCCTCATTGAAACTGTATGTGATTAATACTATTCTTCCCAATTTATATTGCAACTATATACGGTCAATATCATTCTCCCTAAATAATCATTAAGAAATTTGGGACACAAAGAAATGAGATAGCTTTCCTAAGGATATACACCTAAGTAAAAGAGCTAAATATGACATCCATATCCTAGGTATAAGGGTATGAAGACTAGTAAGAAGACCTGTGTTTGAGTTTTTATTCAAGTTGGTGAGTCAAGCATATTTATCTCTACCTAATCATTCCACATGCAACTGTAAGGGCAGTAAATAAGTACAAGAGGGAATGAGAATTAGCTGACCAGACATTTGACTCTAATCTCCAGGATCATACTTATAAGCCAGGGTGGTGGCAGCTAAGTCCAGGATACGCCCATGAGAAAGCTGGAACAGGCAGAAACTACTCTTCCAGCAGTTTCCAGAAAGATTTTAAGCTCTAAGTCAATTCATATAAGAGTGGAAGTAGAAAATCGGGCAGACATCAGGTGATGAAGGATGTCCTTCTAAGCAGTTACACAAGTTGGCACGTCCTTTCCTTGTGTGCAGTAATGGCATTTATTCCTAAGCCAAAAACCAATAACTTTTCTGTAAAGAGATTGAAATGTCTGGGAAGAGCGAAAACATCTAGAATAGTTATTAGTTCTCACAGAGTGAAGGTCTAGGATGGGCTGGAGACTGCCGACTTCCTTCTCAGGCATCTGAAAATGAATGAAGCCTGAGAGTCAAGGGAGAGGGCCTACTGAAGAACTAGACCTCTGCATCTGTCACAAGAATCCGTGCCATCTAGCTATATACATTAACCTAGCCCTAGGACCATAAATTGATGACTAAGGATCACACTTGAGGTGAACCGATAGCATCAACAGCAATAATTCAGAGATCAGAAGAAAATTTAATAGACATTTTAATTAATATTCTCAGAGATACAAGAAAACGAACATATAATTATGAAAAAGAAACAATCAGAGCAGGAAAGAGTTCATGGAAATTAAAAGAGATTGCCAAGTAAAAACTAATTTAATTCTTTAAAAGGAAGAAAAAAAATATTCTAAAAAGTAAAGTAAAAAAAAAAAAAGAGCTGTAAATATGAGAAAGTAAAAAAATATAGAGATCAGTCCAAGAAGCCGAATACCTAACTATAGGAGTTCCAGAAAGAGGAAATGGTAGAAGGGAATAATTTTAAGCAATCATAAAGGAAACTTTCTGAGTAGAAAAGTCTAAAAGGGCCAACTTAGTGGTAAGGTTGATTAATAAAAAGAATCACATCATCATGAATATTCAGAACCCCAAGGAAAAAGAAAAGATCTTAAAAGTTTCCAAGAGGAGGAAAGAATTACCTACAAAGGTATAATAAATCAGGTTAACCTCAATTTTTTTTTTTACCAGCAATGATGAATGCTAAAAACAATATAACATCTTTAAAATTCTGAGAGCAACATGGCTTTGAACCTATAATTCTATATTCTGACAAATAATCAATCATGCATGAAGACAAAGACATTTGCAAATATAAGGAAGACTTAGAAATTTTACCTTCCACAGATCCTTTCCAAAAAGTCTTTGAAATTATGCTCAGGAAATTCTAGAAACAAGAGTACCTGAATCCAGCACATATCTGGATCCAAAATGTAAATAATTCGAAAAGATTTCCATGATAGGTATTCTGCAGAAGACCTAGAGCAACTAGTACAAATTATGGGACTCCAAGAAAAATGTCTTCAACAAAAATGTGAATTTTCTTTAATAAATAGAATAAGATGATCTTAGAAATAAGCAAAAATATGGTTTGTTTTCGTTTCTTTAACATGAAAAAGAAAGGCAATCGGCAACTGCAAGGGAGGAAATGTGAAAAATCTATGAAGACATGCACATACTGAAGGTAGCATGGATTTGAGCAAATACCTAATCTAAAAAAAAAAGATAATCCATTGGACTTTGAAATTTGGAACATTTTGAAAATGGCACAGAATCATTTATTCAAGTGTCGATTCATAGAGGAAACTAGTAGGCAAAGCAGAGAAGTTTTTTTCCTACTGTAGTGACAATATAAATGTTACTATCTTTAATTATTTAAAAATATTGGAATAGGCAACATGTAGGAGAGTTAAGAAATAAAAGTATGGAATAAAAGGGACTATTTAAAACTTATGGTTGTAAAAATCAAGGTAACCAATAGAAAAATTAAAAATAAAAATATAATTAATAAAACAATAGAAAGAGGAAAGGGAGAATGAAATATAAAGTTAAAGTACACAATTGTCAGATTAAAGAAATTAATGGTGATTTTATTGCCTAAAACCCATAAGCCAATTTTCCATTATTAATACTCATCATTAGAGATGCACTCCTGACTATACTTATTTTTCTGTCATACAAAGTCTGGCTTCTCTAGATTCATGTCTCAGATATCCATGGTCTTGCTTCTGGCTCTTCTGAGTTCTGTGCCTTGTGACTCTACTGGCATTTCTTCAGGCAGCTCCTGACCTCAGCATCTTAGACCTCACCATTAAAGGCAACAGAGTGTGTTGTCAGGAAATGCCAGATGACAAGACCTGCCAGCCACCAGCATGATAGCAGTCAGGGACCTGCAGGATGTCATCCAGGCATGCTGGTGAGGGAGTAAAAAAGGCTCTGCTCTCCCTTTATTCTGCTATCTGTGTCTGGAAAGTGGTTCACTTTACAGGTGTAAGCCAGGTAACAAGAAAAACACCCAACTGATTTTTGCAAGAAATTCTGGATTTTCTATTTCTACCTCCCTTACCTCTCAGATATTCCAGTTTATCTATTCACATTCCAGAATGGAACCATTAGAAAAAGGTTATTCTCTAACTGAAATCTCATCAAAGAAACTGGAAAACCCAACTCCCAGAGCTAAGGGAGGCCAGGGCAAGAAAGGCAAGACTAAAAGAAGGAAAGAGAAATAGGTAGCCAAAATAAAACAAGAACTCTACAATAAAAGGGGGAAAAAATGAAAATACATCCACAATTTACATATTACTGCAGGGGTAGAAATTTTTAAAGCACTTAACATGTTTCTGTATTACCACATTTTAACCATTTATCGTGCACCATGTGCATGCCTCACCCTCATCTCCTACCCCATTACCCACCTCTCACTACATTCAACACTGACTTTCTTCCTGTTAGAACACTTGAAACTCATTCCTGTCTCAGGGCCTTTGTTCTTCCTCTTTCCTATCTGGAGTAGGATTACCTCCGCTTGTCCCATGGCTGTCTCCTTCTCAGCCTTCATTTTCTAACTCAGTCACCTTTTCAGAGAGGTCTTTTCTGACCATCCTATTTAATACAGCCCATCCTACCTCTCAGCCGTTCTTCCCCACATTATCCTATTTATTTACATATAGCACTGCTTTCTGTCAAAATTATTTATTATATTTATTTTGCTTGTTTATTATCTATAACCCTCCTACCCCACACAAACACACACACACAAAAAAAATCCAAGAGGACAGAGCTTTTTGTCTGTCACTTTCAGTTACATCCTCAGTACTTATAGCCCTAGCCAGGCACATGTTGTATGCTCTATAATTTTTTTAAAAGGAATAGTTATTCAAGACATTATACTAAGCTCTTTACATGCTTAAGATTGTTTACTCTTTACAACAATATACTGTACATCCTTTGCAAATAAGGAAATTGAGCCACAGAAGGAGTTAAAAAACTCTCCCAGTGTCACACAGTAAGCGAAAGTGGAGGCTCATGGATTCCAATTTAGGTTTATAATTTCAAAACCCTTTCTCCTAGACATTCTTCCATACTACCTCCCCGAAATATCCAAGGCACTTTCAAGAGGCACTGAATATGGGATGTCATGAAATGTGGTCCTTTTACTTGAAGATCATGTAGAAGTAGCTGGGGACATAGGATGTTTACATAAAGAGACAAATAATAATAACGAGGCAGCTGTTCTCTTGACGACCCTATCTTAAAGGTGAGGAAACAAAGAACCCAGAATAAAGTGAGGATGGAACAACATACAACTCAGTGGCTCATCATTCCGGGGCTCAGTACCCATGATGCCCCTGCCTTCATGTCCCTGCTAGTCATTCTACCCCTACCGATAGGATCGTACACGGTATTGGAATGCTTCAGTTATCCAGAATGGCTGCAGCCAGATTTTTTGGATGACTAAAGCTGAAGTGGGTAAGCATTTACAGTATTTAATGTTTATTCTTAAATTCTTATAAAATGGATTACATTTTAAATACCGCTTGCTTTTTCCAGTTGTTTTTAATATACACTTCTGTATCTATCCCCTGATTATCTCATTCATAGGGTCTGGGAGGGCCTATGAACATATTATCAAGCTTTTCAGGTGATCCTGATGCCCAGCCAGGTTTGGGACCAAAGAATAATGAACATAAATTAATCTTTACTTGTGCCTGTTATTAAACTGCAAGTTCACTTCAGCCATAGCTAATGCAAGTGATAGTCACTATTACCCTGGGTCTCAATTTTCTCACCTGTAAAAGTAAAATTAATTGGATTATATATATCCAAAATCCTTGTTACTTCTAAAATTCTAATCTTCAAAAAGGAGCTTTTCCAGGATATCAACTAAAACATTGCCTCTTTAAAGAATCCACCCCCCCCACACACACACATACAGACACACACATATACACACATTTTCTGTTCAAAATGCATCCTTTAATGGAGAAGTTAAATATAAAGAATTTAAACCTAGTAGTAGTAAAACCATTTTAGCAACAGCTTCTGCAAATCATTTGGCCAGTTGTTCTTTTGATCCCTGATGACATAAATGTAAATTAATAGTTTATTGATCCATCAAAATTTTCCAGTTCTCACTTTGGTTTTTGTCAGGTTCTATATCTGCAATAATCTTATGTTCTAAAAAACTGAATAAATGAATAAATAGAAATGTGATCTGACAAACTCATATAACACACACTCACACATTGACAAATATATACATGTACATACAGAACCCTTGAAATAAAGGTAACCCCAGAATAGCATAATTATATGTGTTCTGTCTACACCAGCAGCTTTCAACCATAGGCATTTTTTCCTTCCAAGGGATATTTGGCAATGTTCGTACACATTTTTGATTGTCTTGTCGGGCAGGGAAGTTGCTACTGGTATCTAGTGGGTAGAGGCCAGGGTGCTGCTAAACATCTTACAGTGAATAAGACACCCCCACAACAAAAGATTATCTGGCCAAAATGGCAGTACTGCTCAGGTTGGGAAACCCTATTCTCCATAGCGGTCTGCGGCATCAAATAAGGGGAAAACCAAACTTTCATTCCATTCCAAGCAGCTAACTAGAAAAGAAAGAAAACACACTCACCTCTACACTTCTGTGTAAATTTCATTAACCAAAACTAGTTACATAGCTATGCCACAAAATTTTTATTTCTACCCTGACACCTTTAAGTACTTTAGAAAAGAAGACAGATCTGTCTCCTTCTATTTTTAGTCTATAAGTGGTCTTTTAGTCTCACTGTCCTAGGCGTTTTCCCACAGTGTGAGTGAAATGCTTTGTCAAATGGTGTGGGAAAGGTTTTGATAATCCTTACCTCACCTATTCTAAAGATAAAAGTTTCTGCAGCTTCTGGACCAAGATTTTGTATATTTCACATACATTAAAAAGAAAATGTTGCATGTTTTAGTAATACTTGTATTTTTAGCAAAATTATGAAGACAAATAGCAATCTAATTCATATACAACAGTAAAGTCTAGATTTTGTTTCCATATATGCATATTTTGCTGCATTTTGACAATGTTTAGTGAGAGCACTGGTCCCCTCTCCAGAGGGTGGGCATATACTGTGTTATTTATTTAGCAGTCTCGGAAATCCCATTTCTACTTTCAAATGCTTATTCTAGAAAATGCCAAGCAATGCTATGCCACTGCTGTATCACAATAAATAGCCCTTTTTGAAATTTTAAAGCCAACTACAGAGGGAAATTGAAACAGGTTGTTATTAAAAGTAAGGAGCTTCGAGATGCCTAAACATGGATTATCTTGACGGAAATAACACAGGTATCCTGAGGCCCTTGGTTTAGAAATCTGTGAAACAGCGTCATGTTGACTTTAAGTGAATTCAGGGGATCTTTTAAGATGTGGAAACTCAGATCATGCTATTTCTTATTTGGAAGTGAAGTTTTCATTTCCATTATTGTGTTCTCATTTCCACTTAACATACATTGTTAACATACATTTAGAGAGGGCTTTCTCTAAATAGTCTATGAATAAATGACCATGATAAAGCCCTGGACATACATGACTTGACATACATGAACAAGATCTCCATTTAAGTGAGCATATATTAACTGATTTCAGCATTATAATCAAACAAACTTCAAAAGTTAAAGTGACACATTTGACTATATGCATAATCATAGACATTTAGGGTTATAAGGAGCCCTACAGATCACCTACTTCAACCTCTTCAATTTACAGATGAGGAAACTGTAAATTGAAGAGGTTGAACTACTGCCCGTGGTTACCATAAGCCAAAGATGTGGACCCGGAGGTGCCAACATCTGTCTCCAAGGCCAGTCTTTCCACCAGGATCCATAGGCATGACAGGCCTTCACAATAATTAGGAATGAAACTAAACATCATATACATTATAAATTACTATAAATTACATGACTTTAATGCAGCTAAACTAAGAAAGTTTGTGTTCAGCTGAGGACAATATTTGGGAAGACCTTCTGTCTGCAATACAGAATATTTATTGAACTTCCTATGAGATGACAATTTTTGAGTTAGCCTTTACAGAATCCTAATACCAAGGAGATAGTTGAATATTCACAGTTTATAGATGAAATAATTGAGACTCAAAAGCCTCAATAAGCAGAAATTCATCTCTAACTTAGGTAAACGTCTCTGTGCATTTCCTGTGCGGTAACTTCTTTGTCACTGCCATTACCCACAAGAGAAATAGGCTATGTTTGGCCTAGAGCAAGATGGTAATTTCATCTATACTGTGTGAATTGCCCTCTTTTGTTGAAAGCAGAGCTCTGTACTGGGGTCACTGATGGAGACGTGTAGGTATGTGTGAGTGTTGAGGAGAGAGAATGCAGTGACCCCCGGGAGTCAGCGAATCAGTGACACCAATGTTAGTTGCGTTAGTTTCTAAAAAGGGGTTTCCACATTACTGTAATCTTTCTTTCATTGACCTATTGCCTTTTTTACCAAACACCAGGTTTGACATTCACTTGGTTTCCTCTCCGTCTGCATTTTGCTCCCCAGTCAGCCATCATTTCCACAAGATCCTGCATTTATGTTTATCGGCCTTTTCCAAAGTTTACTTGTTGACTATTTGGATAGGTCACTTAAGAACTCACAGAACAAAGAATTATAAAGGTATTTGGATATCACCAAGTCCATTCTCACATTTTAATTGTATAGAAACTGATTTCCAGACAAAGTTATTAATGCCAGAGACAAAACTTGGACTTGAGGCAAAGTTCTGATTTTTCTCACTACACAACATAATTGCTTGTATGATAGACCTAAAAAGAATAAGTGTGTATTACTTATTTGGGCCAAATATATTAATTATTCTAAGCCATTACCATGTTATATTTTTTAATAACAAGATGAAAACAAAATTGGTAATCAAGAGATAGCATAGGGTAGTAGAAAGACAATACAAGCTTCATAGCTAGATAGATATAAATTTGATTTGGGCTCCCTAATTTGTTAGCTGTGTTACCTCGGACCGATTGCTCAGCTTTGCTAAAGTTGTGACTACCTAAGAGTACTAAGAATCAAATGCAGTAGTATATAAAGCATCGAACATATACTAAGTGTTAAATATATGTTGTTTCCCATAAATTCTACCACTAAAGAGCTGTGCCGCTATAACAAATTCCTTTAGCCCTTGGGGTCTCAATTTCTTCCACTATAACATGAGAACATGAAGAATCCAAATGAGTTCCAAAGTTCCTTTTAGTTCATCAAGAAATAAGTAATTCCCAAAGGTTCCTTCACCTTAATTTAAATTCAGCAAACACTTAGGTATCTTATATCCATCCCAGGCACTGAATAGTCCCAGCCACCACCAGGAAAGTATCTGTGATTTCAGCAGAATGGTACCCAACTGCATAGTATTATAAGTTCCACAAAGAAAAATTACTATGCGAAACCAAAGGACTTACAAGAAAACTCTATGAGAACATTCCAAACCTAATGTAATAAAAAATAATTCAGGATATACCTTAAATTGTTACTCTTTTTTCTTTTTGCTAGAATGGAAGATGAGAACTAAAACGTGAGTCTTAGGCTGCACTTCAAAATTTAAGATACTTGTATCATTCTGAAACAAGGGAATAAAATTTATTCTAAGAGGTGTTTCACAGTGATAAACACTGATATATGAACATAATAGTTGACCGTGGTCTCACATTAGTTTTAAATTTCATGTTTTGGATTTACATTCTCTAAAAATAAAATATAATTTAAATGTTTGAATCTTATACGCAAGACCTGGAGAAATATTATCTGATCTTAAATGAAAGTTTTAACTACAAAGTTTTTCCTTGTTTTCTCTTCCATAAGGAAATCATTATCACTGGATTTTTTTCATTACAGATAAGGCTGTTTACAAATAACACTCTATAGGTTCAACATATATTTAAAATCAGTAGAGCTTCTAATCATGGTTTCCCAAAAACACATTTGAGGTTTGCCCTGTTACCATGCCAGTACATTATTCACCTATATTTAGAATATTAGAGTACACATCTTAGATGATAAAACGGCAACAAAAAATCCTTGCCTTTTGTGAGTGTGAAAAGACAGAAAAGGCTCATTTAAATACTCAAAAGTGTGAAATAATCTTTTTTTAAAAATCAACAACTGCCTTCTATGGGCTAATTTTTTTTTGTCCTGAAAGATGATAAAGAGTAAACTGTGTCCCCAACATACTTTGTGTGCGAAGGTCTGCAGAGCCACAGAAATATAATTTAAGTATATATATATCAAGCATAGTGTGAACCAGAGGCAGAAGGCCTGGATTCTGTTTCTGTTGATCCTATGATTTTTGAACAAATCATTTCACCTTTTTAGTTCTATTTCTTTATCTATGAAACAACAGGAGGAACCATCTGATCTCTTTAAGGTTTCTTCCATTTTCTATAATTACCATCTGTGCAAATCCTCAATACAGCATTTGAGGGGCACAGGACATGGGGCAAAAGCACTCACAGGAGAGAACTTATTCTGCTCTTCATGCATGCTGCCAGGACGAGCCAGCTTCTGTAGAGAGCCAGACACTAAATGGCCTGGCTTCGTGCCTTGGCTAAAGAACACCATAGATGACTATGAAAGCACTTAACGAGACTCAGCCAGAGGAAACTGTTTTCTGAATGCTGTCCAAAAAGTAGGTAGGGGACGTGTGAGCCCTCACAACCTCAGACCCTTTGTGTCCTCAGCCTTTCATCTTGGCTGGCAGAGCCACTGAGTTCATTTAGTGCTTTCTGAGCTTTAAAGAGAAATAATTCTGAAAATGAATGGTTTTCATCTTCAGTCCCATGTCTGACCCTTGAAAATACACATATTTTTATGTAGCAGCTACATTACATGTAGCAGTCCTAGGATACCTTCATAAGACAGTTTAGCATAGTGGTTAAAAGTATGAAGTGGGTTCAAATCCCGGCTATACTGTTTAACTGCTGTGTGATCTTGGAAAAGAAGTTTAACCTCTCTGTGCTTCAGGTTCTTTTTCTGTAAAATAGGGAGACTAATAAAACCTAATTCATAGGGTTGTTATGAGGATTAATTAAGATAATAGATGCAAGGTAGTTAGCACAGAGCCTGATATAAAATAAAGGTTAGAAAAGAATGAAGGAAGGAGAGAAGGAAGAAAGGAAATTTGATTGATCCTAAGACCTGGGATGCCCTTTTTTAGGTTTATCTGAAGGCCAAAAAGAATTTGCTGGCAGTGAATGGCATCTGCTGATCTTTCCTCTTCTGAGCAAACAATATGGCAAATACTCAAAGCTGGGATCAGCTCTTACTAATAGGATCCTGCAGAAGTCAGGAGAAAATGGGATTATTCTGAAAGTAGGAAAGAGTTACTCTAGTTTAAGACAAGATCCCTAAAAGAGAAACACAGAGACATTTAATATGGTCATACAGAATCAGAGAAAGGGGGTTTGTCTTTCATTTATGCCTTCTCAAGTTGCCAGCGTTAAAAGCTACAGAATTTTATAACTGGATGGCTCCCTAGAGACCATGTAGTTCAACTCCCTGACTTGGTAGGTAAGTAGCTGAGGCCCAGAAAGGTTAAGCAACTTACTTAAGGTCATTCAGCAGTAAATAACAGTGCCAAGATGAAGACGTTTTCTGACTCCCCCCATGTGCCCACACAGTACTCAGCCTGGCATCTTTCACCAAGTCAGCATCTGCCCTTGTGCCAAACAAAGCATTAAGATACACACACACACACACACACACACACACACACACACACACACACAGAGTTTCTCACTTTTGCCCAGGTTTCCAAAAACGTGCAGAAGCAAACAACCCCCAGCCCTTCTTTCCAGAGTCTCCCATCATGGAAGCCAGGGAGGATCTGTGTCAATCTGTGGCCTTCCCTCTGAGAAGCCCTCTTTGGTGTTTCTAGTCTCTCTCTCTCTCTCTCTCTCCTTCCTCACAACTCTTAAGGGCTACTGCTAGAAGTTTCTCACCTCAAAGGTCAGGCACTTCTCAGGGCAGAAGTTACCACCTGCTAATTTGCAAATCCTCATCTTCCCATATATTCTATACCTTGAGATAGGAAATACATAACTGTTACTAAGTTTCCTCCAAACCCCCTGAGTGAACTCAATCTAATCGTTCCCTCTCTCCTTTTCTCCCTCCCTTTCTCCCTTCCTAAAATAACTCAGCCAGGTTCCTTTATAAAGCACGTGAGTTTATGAAGGGCTGGACAACTTTTAGGTTTACCTGACACAGAGAACAGGAGAAAGAGGGGACCGAGGAAGGGGATATGGATTGGGGGTAGAGGAGGGAAACAGGTAGAAAAAGCACAGTGAGCAAATTGCAAAGTCTGAATCCTGGAGACAGCTGTGCTGTTGAGACTGACTCACTGCTGAGGGGACAGAACTGCCAAAGGGATCGCACTGTTTTAATTACAAAAGACTGGTGCCCCCAAACTACACATGTAGGAAGCAAGCAGAAGCTACCCTGCAGTGACAGAAACAAGGAACTTGCTTCCTTTTCTCTCATCCGATGCTAGCCATTCTGTGCTTGGCAGGCACACCCCGAACTCTCTAGGTTCTGTAGCATCACTCCTGACTGGAAACTCCTCCCCCTGCCCTCCCAAGGACTAAAGAGAAGCATGGGGCATCAGAGGTTTTTCTCAGCTCCACCAAATTCTTCCCCATCCCCACCCCTGTCCCTTGATCTGAGAGAAGCTTTCGCTGAGTGTCTGAAGCTGACAAACGTGGGGCGCTTCTTGTACCTAAGCACATGCGCCCGCGTGGGGTGTTCCTCAGCCTGGGTCTCTTCTGTGAGGGTAGGAGGAGTAAGTATCACATCCAAATGTTCCTTCCCCACACGCACACCCACCCACGAAACCGGAAGGAAGGCTTTGCTTTTGCCTTTTTTCCCCTCCCTACCTGAATTCCGGGACCAAGTTAGGCTGCAACCCGTAGAAAGCAGCGGAGAGAGTGACCAGCCACCCGGGCTTGTAACTCCCGTTCTCGCACTCCAGATAAGGCGGAGACCACTTGACATGGCTCTTGTCCCCGCCAAGCCCGTCCCTGCGCCGCCAGCTGTGACCCAGGCCCCGGGGCCCCTGATTGGAGCCGCGGCGTTGTACATGGGTCCTCCACCTGCGACGGAGGCCGTGGAACCATTCGGTCTCCAGCGTGGCGTTGGCCAGGTGGTGTGCCGAGGAGGACAGGTCCTGGAGGAGAATGCGACTTTCCTCGCGCGTGGCCTGGAGAAAGAGCTGCGGGGCCGACGCTGCCAGCGACTCGGTGCTGAAGGTGATGGCCGCCCGGGAGATGCTGGGCTCGCCCTCCAGGACGCTCCGCACCAGTGCCTGGTACCACGCCAGGTCGTCCTGCAAGTTCTGCTCCCGCGACTTATTGCTCTGCAGCATCATGTTGAGGAAGTTGGTGGCGTGTGTCAGCGTGTCCAACGCCCCGTGCAAGGAAGGATGGGAGCTAGCTAGGGCTGGCGACTTCCCGGGCAGGCCCGCCAGCTCGTAGCGGCTGGAGCAGTTGGCTTGCTTCAGCTGGTGGGAGTCCCCGGTGTAGAGGTAAGAGGCCACGTCCATGGGCACCTCCTCGGCTAGTTTTTGCGCCAAGATGGTGCCGTCGGAGCGGCTCCAGGGAGCCGAGGGGTCCGGTGCAGAGGATCGAGACGGCTGCTGGGCGTGTTGCTTCGCCCTCAGGGTCCTCTCTCTAGGGGAACCCGGCCGTCCCGCGGGGTCGCGGCTGGCGCCAACAGCTCCCAGTCCCAGAAGAGCGAGCACGAGGCAGAAGAGTAAGGGATAAGCCATGGCTCCCATCTGCCTCGCAGAGAGGAGAGAAGGTAACTGGAGGAGTCACTTTTTAAATTTTGGTCATCAATTTATCAACAGTAAGACTTTTATCAGGAGTCTTCCTCCTTCTCCAGATGGCACCCAGTCCAAAAGGACTTTAAGAATGTCTCGAAATTGGCCCGCTGGCTAAGCTACCGTCACAGGAAATCGAATCACCTGTGGCAACGCTGGCTGCAGCCGCTCCACGATGGGTCGGCTCGGGATTACGCACCTCGCAGCCCCGAGCCGAACAGGTTACCTCCCCTCCGGCTCCCGGCAGCTAGAGTTAGCCTGCTTACGTCTTTCTGCTCGGCAGCTTCCACCGCCACTCTCATTGAGGTGTGTTCAAGAGCTGCTGCTGCTGCTGCTGCCGCCTCGGCCGCCGAAGACGCTGCTCCATCATCTCGCCCGTGGCAGGTCGTTCCCGCCTCCCGGCTCTGGCTCCGCCTCGTTCGCTTCGCTCAGAGGCGCGGAGCGCGCGCATAGACCCGCGCCGCGAGCGCAGGAGCCGGTCCCAAAGAGCGAAGATTTCTTTTAAGACGTTTGCCTCTCTGGAGTTGAGAGGGCCAGGCAGCTGGTTAATCGGAGCTTTAGGTTAAGCCACAAACCACACTACCTCTCCTTGCCCTCGGGAGGAAAGCCGGTTTAAAGAGGCAGCTTGGCCGCAACCAAACCCTTGCAGGGCGGCTTCAAGTCTTCTTGCTCTCTGTTTGGTCGGCTCCTCTGTCAATCATTCGACTGCCATTTGTGGAGAATGGGGCGGGAGCTGTCCAGTGCTGAAGCCGAGGCGGCACGGAGGAGGCACAGGAGGAGGCAGTGGCGTGGGATGCAGTAGCTCCGAGTCCTGTCACCCACTCGCGTTCCCTGATGACTCGGAAACCTGAGGGGGTGGAATGGGGTGGGCGGGAGTGAGGGAAGAAGCAGAGCTTTTGTAGCTCAGAACGAAGGAAACTTGAACGTACCGAGGAGGAGGGTGTTGGCGTCTTGCATGCTTAGTTCAGTCAGCCTTTTCTTTGGCCTGGAAAAGAGGGAGAAAAGAGTTTTCATTTCTGACTTAAATCGGAGGGGAGAGACGTAGGATGGAGACGTGTCCTCCCAAACATCTGTTCATTTTTGACAAATCATCAAATCCTCCTCGTTGTCAGTTAAAGAAATGAATAAAACCTACTTGCAGAGGTTTTAGCTATGAGGGAGTAATGGAGACATCTACTGGCTGAGTTTTAAAGGAAAAAAAATGCCATATTAACAGAACCTCTGCTTGAAAGGGGGCCAAGATGAGTGAAAGTATATGCAAGGGAAGATGGGAAAGGTAGAAAACCTGTTCAAGGGGCAGTCCTAGAACTGAGAGAGAATGAGAATGGGTGAGTCTGTGTTGAGTGAAAGGAAAGTCATTCTGAGTTCCTAGAATTATTGAGAATATAAGAACTAAGACTTCTGGTTAACTTACTGGGAAATTTATTAACACCCATCCAATTGCTTTATTTGAAGCTTTAAGAGTGGCTTCTTACATTCTGAAAATACTAATTCGTTTTTATGCACCACTATTTTCCACACGCACCTCCATTTTCAAATTTTCAAAGTCTCCAAGAAAGACACAAATAGAAAATCCCAAATTCACTTCAAATCCCAGCTAATAAAAATGTCAATCACCTTATTTTAAGAGAGCACTGCTTAGGTATATATACTATTTTATTTCATTCTTCCCACTGAGAAAATACCTAAGCGCTGAAATGTAAGCTCCAAAGGGCAAAAGTTTTCTGCATTGGTCACTGTAGTGTCTTCAGTGCCTAGAACACACAGAAATGACGGGCACCCAGTATGTTTTAACTAAATAGTTGCTAAATTAATGAGTAAACCAGAAGATCATGATGATATAGCTAATTATTTAAAAATTCATCTTCATACCTAAGAAGAAAGGTTTGCCTGATAAGTCAGTGATGAGGACATTTGGAATAAGACATAGCAACCAGTTTTCCAAACTACAATGTGCGACCTCCAAGTGAGTTTTTATAGCTATGCAAAGAATGGTTACTAGATTTGTATGTACTTACAAGTAGATTTCATGTTCATATCTGACTTTTTGGTTTAAACTTAACTTTGCACTATATGCTCCTTTGCTAAATAAAGGTCATCTCAGTTTAATGCTCTACTCTAGCATATGTGGCAATCATAACAGAAAGAGTTTCTGTTTGTTTAATTTACCAGAATATACAATATGATTTTCAATCTATTTAGCCATATAAAGACTGAAGTGTCATTATGTCATTAATTGATGTTTTTAGAAAATTTGCATAACTTATTAACAATTCTTTAAATCTTCTAGTATTGTACTTACAGAGGAAGATATAAGTTTATGAGTAGGTAATTAATAAGTAATTTACTTCCATAAGTAATTTAATGACAGCATAACTGAAAGACCTAGGTTCTAGTCTCAGCATGGTTTTAAGCAAGATATACAACCACTGGCAAAACATTTAAAGTTTCTGTGTCTGGGACGCAAAGTGTATCTAGACCTCATAATTTGACATGAATAGAGTACTGAAATGGCACCTGAGCCACTCTTCAGGAGTGCCAGTCCTTCCCCTAATACACATCCAACAAGAAAAGAGCAGCCTATGAGAAGCTCTTGCAATTTTAGCATTCCCTTCAGTGAATCATGATCAGTCTACACTGCCAAACAACTGGGGTGAACTAATTGTGTCTAAAACAGCACTACCCTATAGAAATATAATGCAAGCCACAAATGTAAGCCATATATATAATCTCATGTTCCAGTAGCATATTTAAAAAGTCAAAAGAAAAAAAGTGAAAATAATTTTAATAATATATTTTATTTAGCCCAATATATCTAAAATATTATCTTAGTAATATAATAATAATTGAAATAGCTTACATTTTTATACTAGATCTTTAAAATTCAATGTATATTTTATACTCATAGCACACAGAACTTCACACTAGCCACGTTTCAAGTATTCACTAACTACCAGTGGCCAGAGGCCACCATAGAGGGCAGGATTCGGAAGATAATGCATTGTGATCTAGAATGTTCTAGAAAGCTTAGATCCACTCAAGATAAGACACCATGGTTCAAATGCTCTAGGATGCCTTACCCATTTAATAGGAGGCCTGGAGTCAAGGTTACTGGGTAGGCAGACCACCTTATGTCTATGTTAGTGTCCATCAATGGAAGGAGATGATCCAAGAGGTTTTTATAAGGGACCAATATTTAACACATACTCACATACTTTTAAGCAGTCTACAAAATTCCACACTAATTCCCAAAGAAATATCACTCATTCAACAACTGTCGATTGAGTCTCTACTATATGTCTGGCATTGTGTTTAGTACTGGACAAAATAAACACATCTGCACAATAGGCACGTGAACTTTACAATCAAGTGGGTAGAGAGAATTAAAAAGCAAACTTATAAATTTAAAAAGTACATATGGTGATAAGTGTCATGAAGAAATAAACACTGTAAAGTAATAAAGAATGTAAGCTATAGGGACAGGGAGCTTCTTCTATAAAGAGATAAAGGAAAAATATATTTCTCTGAGGAGATAACAGCTGAGCTAAGACCTAAAGAATGGAGAGTAGTTAACTAGATACTAAGTAGTAGTGAACAATCTAAGGCAGCGGTCCTCAACCTTTTTGGCACCAGGTACTGGTGTTCCTATGAGAATCTAATGCCTGATGATCTGAGGTGGAGCTGAGGTGGTGATGCTAGCACTGGGGAATGGCTGCAAATGCAGATGAGGCTTCACTCACTCACCCGCCGCTCACCTCCTGCTGTGCGGCTTAGTTCCTGACAGGCCACAGACCGCTACTGGAAGACAATAACTGCAATAAGTAGACATTTATATATAATGTGAAAAGTACAAACAATTGAGACCAAAAGAAAATCATTTTATAAAATAAAGTGATCCTGGCATGAATAGCACCCCACTACCACCAATTAATTTGTAGATGTAAATAAATATCTCTGTGTGACCTCAAAATTAAGGACTAAGTTGTCTAAATGTATACCAACACAGTATAGGAGCTTTACTGTAATAGAACAATATATACAAGATCTTAGGCCCTTTGTGAAAAGGACCAGAGCTTTTTCATCACAGCATGAAAAGTCAATCTAATTGCTTTAGAATAGTCAAATTTGCACTGACGAAAAAGCAATATGCAATAGAATTATTAGTTGTCATTATATTATTGATTTATTACTACTGTAAAAAGGAAGATGTGGTGTTAGCATATCTTTAAGTAAAACAAAGAAAATAAAAAACTGCTGAGACCAGATTTTATGTGAGCATATAGGTATACTTATTTTAAAATTTTAAGTGCTGCTTTTAATCATTTAAATAAGCAAGGAGTAGGACAGTGGGATATGATGAAAGGACACTGGATTGTCAGTTAGAAACCCAGCTCTACTCTTGGTTCTACCATTATTTAGTTGTGTGACTTTTGACAATTTTTTCCAACTTCTCTGAGTGCTTTTGCATCTTCTGTAACATAAGAGTGATGGATTAAGATACATCACAACTGGAGCAATTGCAGCTGAGTGATGGATAATGGTCCAGGTATATTTCCAGGAACTCATAATTCTTGATAGTTCTAGATTTACAAAATAAATGTCATTTTCAGAGTAACTAATGCTAGATCTCAGTAAACAAAGTGACACAATCCCTATCAAATTCCTGATAAAGCGAATAAAATGACAAAGAGACAGTATAGTCTGTCATTATAGAAGTCCAGTTCTTATTCCTGGTCTTACTAAGATTCTGGATTTCCCTAAATTTACACTATTCCTGTGCCTCACATGTCCATTTGCAAAATGATGATCATAGTCTTTGTTATCTAAGAGCAGTAATTTGAAATTTCTGGATGCAAAGGTATCATTAGAGAATTCTGATGATCTCTGAGGGTCTGGGTGGAACTCGAGAATCTGCATTTTAATAAGCACTGATGATGATTTTTGATGCAAATGGAGCATATGGAATAAATACTGCCTTGAGCCATGGAAAATAACCCTAAGATAATAGGAGAGAAGATCTCTTGGTAAACACAAAGTCTTGCTATAATTTGTGAAACATAGCCTGGGGGCAGAGGAGAAAATAACACCTGTAAAGAGTACTATCATCATCATCATCATCTAAACATTTCTATAGCATTTACAGTGGCCAGTCATCATTCTAAGGAACTAACACCTTTTAGCTCATTTAGTCTTAGTACTGTGACTTTGGTACTGTTACCATTTTATAGAAGGGAAACAAACAAACAAAAACGAATTACCCTAAGTAATACAGCCATCCCACTCCAGATGTCATACTCTTAGCTATTATACCAGTGGTTCTCAAACATTGATACACATTAGATTCACCTGAAGAGCTTTTATCACAGGACAAATTAGTGGCCTTATGCCCCAAACTGCTGATTCAGTAGGTCTGAAATATGAGAATTTGCATTTCTAATAAATTCCCAGGTGATGCTGATAATGCTGGCCCAGGGACCACACATCGAGAACTACTGTTCTATGCTGTGCTTTGAACCATTATAATCTGTCATCTCTGTATACCAACACTTTTCCATGTATTTTACATGGAAAAAGGAGAAATTCAACATTAATGAATGAAAAGATGCCTGAAATCTGCTAAGGAAAAAAAACTCTGGTTTTCTATTTCTAACTTAGAAAGCTTACCCAAGATGTTTATGTTTTGACTTAGCAGTTTATTCTCATCTGCCTCCAGTTTACCCTTAAAACTCTGACTCCCTGTCAGTATCACTCCTTCTCTTTCTAGAGTCATCTCTCTGCTTTTCACTGTGAAGTCGTGCCTTGGGCTGTTCTTACATTCCCAATGAAGTGCATTTTTTTTAAGTACTACTAAACACAGATTCACTACAGAGACACTAAGGCTTTGACCCAAATTGCTCGTTTCCCCTGCCCCCATGCACACAAAATGATTCTGTAAACCTAAAGACACCTGAACTACAAGGAAAGAAAACACCAGGAAATAGCATTTATGTAGAAAAATTCTGAGTGTGCTAAAGCAAAGTATTTTTTTAAAAACTTTCCATGGCACTGACCTGATATTTAGCAGTACGGGAAAAGACCAATATGGCATTTACAAAAAATTACACCAAATTAGAAAACCCAACTCCATTCACTACAGGGATTGGCTCCCTTTCTCATTAGGAAATAAGAACAACCAAAAAAATTGAAATGAAATTTACTGAAAAGGGGGGCTTTGAGGATAGGAAGAGATGGGAAGTGGATGATTTTGTCTTTGCTCAATTTTGTCCGCTTCTCTTACTGGAGGGAAGTGTCTCACACCAGATGTATCCATACGTTGTTTTAGCTTGTGATGTTGTTTTCATCAGCCTATTACCTTGAGCATAATGAGGATTTACTTCGTGGCCAACTTAAGACTTGGCTCTTCATCTTAACACAGGAGCTTTAGATAGTGCTTATTTAAAATAATTAGGTAAATAGATCGTGCATTAACCAGTGATGAAACTGTGTTGAACAAAGGATTATGGTAAATCCAAGGTTCTGAGGTCAGTTAAAGGAGCTGAAGAAATGAAAGAGACGGTAACAGAAAAGAAATAAAGAAATAACTATCAATTTTTATTACCTCTATGGCCTGTCCCCAAATGAATGATCTTCATGGGCTATATGACGCCCTCACCCTTTGCAGTTCACTAGGCTGACAAATCTGACAAAGCAGTGGTATAAATTTCCCAATGGGTTCCAACATATTACTCTGTAACACAATCACCTTTTCTGACAAACTTACCTCAATGGTCAACAATCCACCTGTGGCAAGTTTCAGTGTTCCAACAGGCCGCTGAGGGAGGTATTTGGGAATAGGAAGGGTTTTCAGTGCCTGCCTTCAACTAAATCCTTGTGTTATGAACAGCTATGGTTCACACTCTGCTGAGCCTTCACCTTTGACGGCAGTCCACTTCAGGCTGAAGTTTGATTTCACTCTCCAAGGGGTCAAGTCCCTTCTTCCCTTCCTTATCAGTCTCTCAACTTATGGAGTCTGTATGCAGAGCACTATTTCTAGGCCACCAATGTGTCACCTCAAAGACTGGCTGACCCACTTTCCAGATGGAGTCAAACATCATCTTCAATCTGATCCGTAAATCATGAACAGAAGGCTGAGGAAATGAGAAGCTGTGTACCCACTGGGAGAGGAGCTCAATTTCCAGCATGGGGTACACAGCAAGATCACAGAGGCACAACATAATTCTCCAGAAAGCCAGTTTTGATCAATGACAGAACAGCCTGGTTCCAGATGAAATTATCCTGGATTTTAAACACAAATAAACAGTAATATTGAAATTATAAGACTTACCGCAAATTTAGTATGACACGTTTAATCATATGAATTATGATCATTATGGCACCTGAAAACTAGATAAACTTTCTTCTCTAAACAAAATTACTAGTAAGTATGCCATTCACATATTTGACAATAATAGCTATTTCTGAGCTTCCCGCAGACAAAAATGAAAAAGAGAAAAAAAGTTTATGAGCTTCTCTACTGCCAGAAGGGCATAGGGCACCACTTCAGTCTTCCTTCCCTAAAAAGGATTTAAGATGTGAACTTGGGGAAGAAGGCTGACCTCTTGCAGTACCTGGGCTAGAAGATCTTCTTTTAGTCCTCTTGGAAAAAGAAAATAGCTCAGATACCCCAGAGAGGCCGATTTCAGTATTCATTTAGAAGTCAAAAGTATCAAGTCAAGTCTCTCTGAAATAGATAAGCAGAGAGGAGCCCTGCCTGGGGTCCTTTTTAAAACATCAAGAAACTGGAAGCAAGCTGCTGTTTAGTGAGAGATGGTGAGAAGGACAGCTAGATATATAAGCAAGCTAGAAAAAAATAGCCATATTTTCAGTACAACATAATAATGTTCGGTCCAGATATTTTCTTAAAACTAAGCTTTTTACTACTTCACTTATTCCAAGTAAATTAGAAACTGAAGGGAGAAAGGCAAGATCACAGAATACCTCTTAGATATAGCAGAGAATTTTAGACTTCATACAACCGTTTCTTGATCATCAGTAAATTTGTCTCTAAAACTGACCTGCAGGTCATGGAAAGAGTAGTTCTAAGAAAAAAAAAAAGCCCAGGAATAGATCTCTGCATTGCCAAATGACTTCTGAATTGGTGAATTCCTAAAATTCAGGACAGAATTTCTGCAAATATGATGGAGTTGTTTTTGTATCCAGAGTACTGACTTTGTATGCCATGTCTCTCAGAGAAGTTGGGTTTCTCCCATCCTCACAATTACTCCCTCCCAGGATTAAGGCAGATTTGGGGACAAGCACCAGGAGAGAACTTAGTCACAGTGCCAAGGAGTAGATTTTTTAAGTCTGGAGAGTGAAGAGAATTTTTTTTTTTTTAGTTCTTGTCTCTGCACAATGTACCCACCTGAATTCCATTTTTGGATTCTTTTTCCTAATATAAACTTGTTATTTGAGTAGCTGACGTGAAAATATGAGCCCAGGATCTCCCTCTTTGTGAGAGAAGCACCTCCTCCCACACAACATCCTCACCAAAACAGACCAATTGAAACAGCCTCCAACGGTCAAGAGGAAATCAGATGGGAAGTGGGGGAAAAGTAGCATTGAGTAGGTGGGTCAGCCTGACCACTTTTGATCTTTCTAAGATCTTTAAGTTTTTTCTCATAAGCTATCTTTTCTGCTTGTGTTTGACTTTTGTGGGTGTTTTTTTTCTTATAATTGGAGTGGTAAGGCATTAAAGTTTAGGGGGTGAGCCAAGAAGAAAAAGGCCAAGAAAACAACCTGGCTACCTTTAGGCTAGGTTTCTAAGTCCTTACAAAAGCTCATGGTCCAGTTGAGCTCACTAGAATCAGAAGAGCTATATGCAGGTTGGAGTGAAATTTCTGTGGTAACGAACAATATGTATGACTAGGAGGTGGTTTTTACCTCCTACACAGATAGCTCCCAGGGGAATCTCATTCAGTTAGGCTGAATGTGCAGATCCTGATCATGACCACATTCTTTGTGACCAAGAGTGACTAATATCTCTTACTGCCATCATACAGCTGTGAGGTGGCATGCTGCCTGTGACTAAGCAGGGTAAGTGGGGTACATACCCTGTGGGTTTGAGCCAGTTAACAAACTCAGATGTAAATGGAGTATGGCTTTTAAATAGTCTAGGAAACAGATTAATTTTTACTTTAATATTTCATCTCATGAACAAATCAGAAATTCAGCCACAGACATTCTAGAAAGATCTCTCATACCAGATTGGACCCAGGTATCAAGGTCCAATTCATGCCACACACAGCAACAGAGTGTGGGGGTTTAGTCCTCAATTATTTGTTTACTCTATTTACCACCGAAATACCCACTGTCCTTGATTGCGTAGACCCATACCCAGTGACTCTCTGATACGTGCCAGACCGTACATGGGCCACAGGAATCTCTGTCTATGCAAAACTGAGTTCTGAGGTACCTGTGATCTAGGATTGCCAGATTTAGCCAAATAACAACAACAACAACAACAACAACAACAACAAACAGGACATCCAGTTAAATTTGAATTTTGGATAAATAATTTCTTAGTGTAAGTATGTTCCATGCAGTATTTGGAACACATACCAAAAAATTATTCATTGTCTATGTGAATTTCAAAATTAACTGGTTGTCCTGTATTTTTTCCAACAATCCTACTATGATCCCCTCACCCCACCCACCAATATTCTTCTCTGACATCTTATTACTTATGTGGGGCCTCTCTAGTAAATAGGACCCAGGTCAAGGTTGCTCTGGGATTATGAGCCTCTTCTAATACTAGACCAGGGGAATTTTTTTTCTGGGGAATTATTGTTCTTACTGGGATTAGATTTTCTGAAACAGAGTCAGGAACATCTTGCAGATGATTC
This sequence comes from Pteropus medius, assembly GCF_902729225.1. Taxonomy (NCBI): domain Eukaryota; kingdom Metazoa; phylum Chordata; class Mammalia; order Chiroptera; family Pteropodidae; genus Pteropus; species Pteropus medius. Next base: position 9,388,435 of record NW_024347790.1, on the reverse strand, counting down.
CACTTTCTACCTGCCACAAACCTTCCTTCCCTAGGACAATGAGTTACAGTCAACTACCTTTCAACAAAAGGGGGGAGGGGTGGAATTAAGGTCCCAAATTGTTGATGTACACTTGTTTTCCTTTAGTTCTCTCTCTCAATTACTCTCTTCCCTTTCTGCTCTCTTTCTGCAATATGAAAAGAAAGCATTGGGAAAATGTATTTTTACTTAGGTCATGAGATCAGGCAATTCGTATGTTATGAGAGAGATTTATAAAAATACAATAAGACTGTTAGAATCCCAGGAAGTCAGAGTACCTTAGAGCACAACTACACAGGAGTAGATACCGCCCAATCTCTCAAAAATCTTTTTTCTAAATTTACCTTTCAAGACCCTACACATTTTTCTATAAAAGTGTGATCTCATTGTAACTCAAAAGAGAGTTTACTAAGAAAATGCACTGTTCTCTGACAACTGCATATACGTGTTTAAAAAACATTTTTAATTTACTTTTTATGTATTTAATTAAATTGTGCTATAATGACCTACTATGGCTACTAAACCTGATATTTATTCATCATTACATCAGCGTCCCTAAAGTAAGGAAAAGAAGTTGAAAGATGTAAGGAGTGGAAAAGAAGATATAAAACTGTCTCCTTTCAATGACAACATAATTATGTATGTATGAAATCCAAAATAACTTATAGACTATTTGAATTAATAAATAAGTTTAACGCATTTGCCAGATATAAGAGCAATACAGGAAAATCACTTGTATGTACCAACATAAATAGTTTGAAAATGGAATATTTTTATTAATTTACAACATTCAAAAAAAAAAAAAGAGGAAAAGGATTTTCAAGGAGCCTACATAGAAAACTATAAAATATTATTTAGTGAAATAAAAGGAGACCAAAATAAGGGAAGGGATATATCAAGTTCATGACTTTCGAGACTCAATATTTTTTAAAAATCGATTCTCTAATTTAAGCTATATATTTAACATTAACCCAATCAAAACTTGGCAGACATTTTGTATGTTTGATAATGGATAAGCTGAATTTCAGACTTAAATAGAAATGCAAAGGGCCAAGAATAGCCAAGACTATGTTGAAAAACAGAAAGTCCTAAATATCAAACTCATGATAAAGCTGCTGTAACTAAGATACTGTGGTATTGGGTCAAGGATTGACAAAGAGACCCCATGGAACAGAATAGAGTTCAAAATGGTCACTCGATGTATGACAAAGGTGGCACTGAAAAACAATGAGAATAGGACAATCTTTTCAGTAAATGGTACTGAGTCAACTGATTTACTCAGGTCCACATTCAGGACTGAGGAATTCACTCTCCCAGTTGCTGGGAAAGTTGGCTACTGATGGCTCACAGATGCATTTCTCTCTGGAAATTTCCCTTACCCAAAGAAAGCTGCTTCATCTAAGATTATACTCTCTCTCTAAGGGCATCCCACATCCAATGACTGGTTGATGCAAGAGTCTAAAATCATGACTCTTGACTAGATCAGTCTTTGAAGGACCATTCCAGCTCAAGAGTGCCCCTTGGGAATAGCTTAAGTCACTAATTCAACTGTATCACCACAGCTTAGCATCTTCTTCCACCCAACCCTGCTTCCTCTGCTCCCTCTCAGCTAGTCCCTGAGAGTTTTACCCCAGCAAAACTCCTGAACACAAATCTCAATTCTGTTCCCTAAGGAACTCAACCTGGAACACGTTGGAAAAAATTAACCTTGACCCTACCTCATACCTTACATACAATCAATTCCAAGTGAGAGTATATCTAAATGTGAGTGGTAAAACATAACATTTCAGAGTTTCTAACATAACAGAGCCTCCACTATTTTAGAGGTAAGAGAGATTTCTTAAACAGGACATAAAAGCAGCAACCATAAAGAAAAAGACTGATAAATTGGACTGCATTAAAATTAAGACCTTCTGTTTATCAAAGGATACCATTAAGAGAAAAAAGATATGCATGTTACCTGTAATCAACAAAGGGGTTATATCTAAAATACATGAAGAAAGATGAAAAAATTAGTAAGAAGATAGACAACCCAATAGAAAAAAAAAGAGCAGGGGACTTGAAGGGGTACTTTCCCCCTAAAAAAAAAAAAATCAAAATGGCTAGCAAACATAGGAAAGGAAATTCAAACTTATTAGTACTTAGGAAATGTACATTGAAACCACAATAAAATGCTCACCGCAAACCCACTGGAATGCAGGACCGATAAGCACCAAGTGTTGGTGAGAATGTAGAGAACGGAATTCTCAGACGCAGCTTGAGGAAACTCGTATCAGATAATCAGTGAATTCGATCATGTGCATAGGATACTTTTAGAAATAACTCCTACAGAAATAAGTGCACACATATACCAAAATATTCACAATAACCCAAAATTAGAATAGACCAAATGCCTGTTAATTTTTATAGACAATAGGAAAGAAACAAGGCTGGGAAAATAGAGTAATCAGGAAATACTTGAAAAGCCGTCAGATTATAGTGAGGCAGAGGATCTAGAAATTGGGACAGCCTTAAATGAGAGAATGGTAGGGGGAAATAAATTTAGAATTTTAGATGTGTTGTCTCAGACAATTAAGAAATAAATAGAATTCGATTTATTTGTAGAAATTCATATAATTCATTCTTCTCCTCTAACTAGAGTATTAGATAGCTTATAAATAGAAATCCAAAGAACACAAATAAAGTAGTCTATCCCTTTAGTGAAGAGCAGATCTGCTCCTCTCAGTTGTCCAAGGCAGTAGCAGCGTACCCCACCATTGGTACCCTTCCGCTGGCATGGTATCAGACAGCTTTCTTGGATGCAGGCCAGTGATGGTTAACTTTATATGTCAACTTGCCTGGGCCATGGTGCCCGGATAGTTGGTCAAATATCCTGGATAGTTCTGTGAGGGTTTTTTGGGGGGTGAGATAACATTTAAATTGGTGGACTCTGAGTAAAGCAGATTGCTCTCCATAATGTGGGTGGGCCTTGTCCAATCAGTAAAAGAAAGACTTATTAGAACAATGGCTGACCTCCCCTGAGCTAGAAGGATGGCCATCAGATGGCCTTTGGACTCCAACTGCAACTCTACAACTCTTCCATGAATCTCCAGCCTCGTTAGCCTACTCCATTAGATGTTGGACTTGCCAAGCCTCTACAAAAATGTGAGCTAATTCCTTATAATCAATCTCTCTCTCACACACACACACACACACACACACACACACACACACACACACACACACAAACAACATTAGTTTTATTTCTCTGTTAAAGCCTGACTAATACAAGGCCTAATATCTGGGAAAAGTCCATTCCGTCATTTGGGCAAGCATGGCATGAATATTGATGGCTTCATTACATTCTTAGTCTTAAGTGAAGCCTTCCATGTAATTCCTCTAATTTCTCCGAAACTCACAGTCCTTCCCTCCCAGTCTTTCCAACTCCACCATTTCTTCTGTATCTTTACAGGGACCAAATTGAAGACTATCTGCATTTTTTTGCAACAGTTGTGTATCTGTGCTCATTCCTGCCATGCTATTGTGTCAGCTCTGACATTTGGCTCTCCTCTGAGCAGGCTCGTCTCATCTCAAGTGTCCCCTTGACTTTCCTGTTTCTTCTGTATCCTTCTCATTCTTTGATTTTTTTATTCAACAGATTGAAACTCTCTATAAACTAAACTTTTCTCTTTGACGTCAAAAGCATCTCATATTTCAGCTTCTTCTTTAATAGAACCACATTCCCCAAGGTCAGTCTTGCTCAGCTTTGCTGCTGAACGAGACATATCCTAAGGTTACAGTTTCTTCCCTCTGACGAGCTCCAAGAAATCCTTTCTAGGGTTGAGGTTGATTCACTAACTGATCATCCTCTAGCTGAGAATCATACAAGGGCTTTAAAAAACATAGATTGCTGGGCCGCACTCTTTGACTCCATACATCCAAGGTGGGGCCTGGGAATTTGCATTTCTTACAAGTTCCCAGTTGAGGCTGATGCTGTGGGTCCAGGAACCGCACTTTGAGAACTACCGCTCTCGCTCTGGTTCCTGAATCGCTGCCTCCGGTGCCTGTTCCTAAGTCTGTTGCAGATATTCTCTCTGCTGGTCTAGGATGAAACTCAGAGTGAGGGATGGGAACGGTAGCTTTCAGACAGCCTCCCACTGCAGGGACAGGCCAAGGAGAGTGGGAATTCAATGCAACATCACAACCATGTTTTGGAGTGTCTGGTATGTTAGAAAGCCTTGGTGGGGACAGGTTATAAAGATAAGTTTCTGCTCTCAAGAAACTTAATACCTAATAAGGGGAAAGCCCGGGACAATCCTAATACACAACAGAATGTATTATATTAAATGTAAAAGGGACATGGGACAGTCGCAGACACTTTTGGTGCCCCAAACATATTTCCTAGGCTGCCTTAGAAGTCAAGGCCAGAACTCTCTCTGAGCCATACAAGTGCAGGGTGAGCAACTTCACAATCCTGAGTGAGTATCTCCTTAAATTTTGCACCCTTGGGGCCTCACTTACCTCCCGCTAGTCTTGGCCCTGCCAAAGGTCATAATAGAGAGTTCCGGTATCCCCGGTGGATCCCAGCCTTTTTCTGCACAAGGGTATTCTCTCTACTGGATAAGTCTACTTGGTCTGCATGCCAGATAGGCCTGAACCACACATACAGCTGGTAATGGAGCCAAAGGCTCATGAAATTACAATGCAAAGAGTATGGAGGAAGAAGAGCAGAGGGCCTGAGGCTGATATACCAACAATTAAGGCATAGGATTTAGAAAGGAAAGCTTGAAAATGGTTGAGAAATGGATAAGTCAAAAGAAATCAGTATAGTTTGAGATCTGCTTCAATGCCTAAATAAAGTGTGCAAAACAGGGCTTGCCATCAAGAAGCTTCCAGACTAGTAGGAGAAATAGGATCCACACTTGAAAAGATAAATATTCCGGCACCATGCACCAAATCAGTGTTGAGAATAGAATATGAGAAACTGGAAGAAGCTAAAACTTGCCTTGACTTGAGCAATATAATCTTCAGATTTTCCATTTAAATGATGACACTGATATTGATTGCATAGGGTTTTATGAAAATTAAGGAAGCTAATTAGTTTAAGAACAGTTGCTGCTTCATAGCAGCCACTAAGAAAATTGTCACTTTTACTGTAATTTCTGTCATGATGCTTTTGATGCTGATGATGCGTGAAATTTGGGAGAGAGGGAGGGAGCTGGGAGCTGTACTGGGGTTGATGGCTACTGGATGACGAGATGGAATGGTTAGAATGTAGACAAGGATTTACCCACATTCTGGGGCAAGATGCCTGAACAAAGGGCAAGGTCAATAATGGTATAAGCATGGGGGCGCATCAGGAGATCAGTTTGTTTTTGAGTGTGCACAGCTTGAGGAAGAAGTGAAAAGTGGCCAGATCAGAATCCTGGGTAAGAAGTTTGGGCTTTTTCCTAGACTAAATCCAGAACCTCTGAAGATGTATGACAAAATTGAAATAAAAGCAATCTTTTGGTGCAATTAATGTATAAATCTAAAACGGTGATAGGAAAATGATGCCGGGTAGCTCAGTATCTCAAATGTGAAATGATGCCAGGTTAACTGTGGAAATGGAAAGGAAGGAGAATGTTCACGGTATATGCAAAAGAGATCAATGCAAAAGTGAAGAAGAAGGTGTATGAGGTTGGGGTATGAAGGTGTGGTTGGGAGTGGTGCTTGGATTCCAAGACTGGGTTTCAGAGAGAACGTCTGTGTCCATCAGTTTGGGCTTCCGTAACAGAATCCCACAGACCGGGTGGTTTGAACAACAGACATTTATTTTCTCACAGTTCTAGAAGCCAGAAATCCAAGATCAGGCTGCCATCAGGGTTGGTCTCTGGTGAGATCGTTCCACCTGGCTTACAGATGGCCACCTTCTCACCGAGTCCGCACGTGGCCTTTCTCCTGTGCACGGGCAACAGCAAGAAAGGGAGCTCTGGTGTCTCTTCCTCTTCTTGTGAGGATCCCAGCCCTGTGGGACACCACACATATGACCTCATTTAACCTTAAAGACCTTCTCAAAGTCCCTATCTTCAAATACAGTCATATTGAGGGAGGGCAGGGCTTCAACATGTGGGGGTGGGGGGAAATATAATTCAGTCCCTAAAGTGGTGTTATATGTTACTGTGAGACATAGAAAATATGAGTTGAGCTAATGAGAGGAAGATCATTTTGGCTTTAGACATGATGTTTGGTTAATCTGCAGCACTATCTAATAAAACATTCAGCAATGATGAAAATGTTCTCTATCGGCATTGTCCATTATGTAGCCAAGTGGCAACTGAGCATTTAAATGTGGCTAGTGAGATGAATGAAATGAATTTTTAATTGTATGTACAAGTTATAACTATAGGAACCTTAGGCAGAGTAAAGAGATCCTGTCAATAATTAGATATCTAAGGTTCCTCCCAGGTCTTAAAGCTTTGCACTGTAGGTATTCAACTTTAAACCACCTCTTATTATAAGCAGGAAAAACTGAATCCCTGAGAAGATATGAGACTGTTCCAGATTCACATAGCTAGTGAGTTACAGATCCTCGGTTAGGGTTTAAATATTTTTATGGCAGCCAGCACACAAGAGACAGCTGAAGATATGCAACTGTTTGTATAGGACTGAGATCAATGCTTTGTAGTTCTCCCATAAATGTGATATCTGCAGCCATGAAAGTAAACATAATCTGGAAAGAGAAGAGAATGGGACTCTGGGCCAAGCCTTGATAAATATTCACCCTTAAATAGAAGGAAAATAAAAACAAATCAGAAAAGGAACTGGAGTTTTATATGCCAAACTTACATCAACAATTAGCCCCAGATTGCCACCATCTCAGCATATTCAAAATTCATCTCAGGGAAGTGGTCACAATAGTAAAGAGCGAGAGCTCTTGCTCCCTTCACATCCCGTCTCCACCATGTTTTAGCTGGGTGACCGGAGCAAGATACTTAACCTCTCTGTGCTTCAGTTTCCTCCTTTGTAAAATGGGGGAAATGACAAGACCAACTCCAGGAAGCTATTGAGAAGATTAAGTGAGATGGCATTTAAAGGGCCAGCAAAGCCCTGGCACGTAATACATATTCTTTAAATTTTATATAAAAAAACAAAACTTATTTTGTCCCCAGTCTTGTTCCTCTGCCTGTGTCCCTGACCTGAGTAAATAGCATTGCCCTTTATCCAGTCAGTCTTTCTGAAACCCTGAGTCATCTTTGATTCCTTCTTCTTCCTCATTCCCCACATCCAGTAATTCACGAAGTGTTATTGATTCTAGCTCCTCAGTGTCCTTCAAACACAGCCGCCTCTCTCTGTGACCTCCACGACCTCCACGACTGTTCTCACTCTGGTTCTCAGCACTTTCACCTGGACTTTCTGTCAAAAGTGTCTGCACTTCCAATGTGTTTGCTGCACCCACCCATTCTCTGCACTGTCTCCAGAGCGGTGTTTGCAAACTCTAGGTCGTTTTGCAGACTTCCCCTGGCAGTTTTTCTTGCAGACAGATTAAGCTGATATTCCTCAGCATAGCATTCAAGCCCTTCGCAACCTGCCCAAACCTACCTTTCTGTTTGAAGTAAAAATCTTTCACCTTTTACCGTGAACCAAGAATACATCAATATGAATGAGTGCATTTAAAAAATTTTACGTGAATAATTATCTTGGGATTGTGTGTGGATCTGGAAGGAGGAAGCAGTGTTTTTTATTTGACTCCGAGAGGAAATTGCAAAATACCTTATTAAACCTTGCAGAGAGATTCCTCACCAGTCCCTCCTGTAACTAAGGAGATCGTGTGCCCTCTTTTGCCCAGAACAGTCCTTGCTCACAGCTGTTGATCTGCGTCATTCTTCAGAATTCCCCTGTGTCATTCCCAAAAGTGTCCTAGTTTGGGCAATAAGTGCTGTGGTCACCTAGAACCCACCTTGCCCAAATCGGTCAGTCTGAGAGATGAAGAGCAACAAAAAAATGATTGTCCCCCATTCTTCCCACACGTCTTATTTGGCAGTTGGCTTTGAAGTCACTCTTCACCTCTGTCAGCATCTCCTACTTCCTTTCGGAACCTCTTCAGGGCTGCTGAGTCCTTGCTGAAGCACCTCTTACAAGGCATTGCTTCATACTTCTTCAACCCCTTTATTAAAAGTCACCCCATGCCCCGGTTCTCTGAACCTAGTTGATGAGAAAAACTAATAGCTAAAAAGTGACTCGATGTGCCACCTTCCCAGAAAGCATTTATGAATTTTAAAAGGACCTTAAGAGCTCTGACCAAAGGAATGACTAATGGAGGGATTTTAGAAGGACCGTGTAGGTGTCAGCAATGTCATTAAAGTGATTCATAGAGGACGGGGATGGCATGAGGGACCAGGGATGACGTGAGCCATTGCTCACACTCCAGAAGGAGGAAGAAAGAGTTGGGGGCGGGGAGAGCAGGGAAGCATATAAGTAACAAATGATCCTGGAAACTAAGGGAAATGTGAAAATTAAAAAAATAAATGACTCAGGGAAATTACAACTGGGGACTCTCTGGGCATGTATTTGGAAATTGAACATTAGGGAAAAAATGTTAGAAGTAGACAATACCTATTACGAAGAGCCAGCAGTATTCCAGCTAAGCCAAGTCAGGCAGGCAAAGGGCAGGGTGCAGGGGATGACAAGGGTTCTGGTTCTTTGGGGTCACCAAGCTCCCCTATGTCTGCTTAGGACTGAGGAACACTCTAGCACCAGCTTCCCAAACAATGCTGATCAGTAGATATAGGCCGGGGAAAAAAACTTTCTAAAATGGAATAGTGAAGAGCAGACTTTAGTCAGGAGAGTATTTAAAGGGTTCCAGAAAGGGAGATGAGAAGACAGCATAGATCCTGTCCTGGGAAGACTTTACAGACTGTTAAGACAAGAAAACAAAGATATTTCAGAATATTTTCAGCAGTCTGTTTCTTTCCTTTCTTTCTTCCCTCCTTCCCTTCCTCCTTTCCTCTGTTCTTTCTCTCTTTCCCTCCCTCTTTTACTTCCTTTTGTTCCTGTCTTTCTCGCGCAGATGTAGATTTTTGGCTGGTGTGCCTTAGTCTGCGAAGTGACATGGGACACACCATCATAGATGCAGGGACTTCCAGCCAGGTGGAACTCTCTCTAGGTAAAAGGAGCAAGTAATGGGAAGATTGCTACAAGCAGAAGCTCAGTACCAAATATGACCTTATTTTCCTTTTAATAGAAAAGTTTGATTATTATATCTTTTTAAGGATCATATAGAAATTGGCCAAAACCTGAGTCATCGTCTGTGTAGAAGATGCTGGGCTTTTTCAGTTTGGAAAGACTATTCTCAAAACACTCAAGTGCTAATAATTCATGGCTGATAATTCTACCGAAGAAAAACTCAATCTCATTTTTAATCAAGGAAGCAAAATAAAACAATAAGAAATGCCATTTTTGCATTTTGTATTAATAGAAACTTAAAACCAAAAAGAGAAAATTCCAAGGTTTGTGAGGAAGTAGATAATCACATACTATTTGTGGAATTATAACCAGATTGGGCAATATATATCAAAGCTCACAAAAGTTTATGTAAAGAAAGCAATCACAAATATGCCAAAATAGCTTTATACAAAGATATTTATTATAGTGTTATGTATAATAGTGAAAAAATAGAAAAACTAAATATGCAACATTAAAGGATTTTTTATCTTATTGAAACATATTTGACATATAATGTGTAAATTTAAGGTGTCAACATGTTAGTTTGTATATTTCTATATTGTAATATGATTGTCACTATAGCAATAATTAACACATTCATAATTAGCACAATTATATAAAGCAAATCAAAATTGATACCTAATTATAATGAGGTATCACTTCACACCTGTCAAGAAGACAGGAGATAACAAATGTTGATGAGGACGTGGAGAAAAGGGAACCCTTGTGCACCGTTGGTAGGAATGTAAATTGGTTCAGCCACTATGGAAAACAATATGGAAGTTCCTAAAAAAATTAAAAGTACATCTACCATATGATCCAGCAATTCTACTTCTGGATATATACCTAAAGTATTTATTAAATAAGTTATGGAGCATATGGTAGAATATTCTATTAAAAATCATAAGAAATATGAACATAAAGAATGTTCATATTATATTTAATTTTTAAAAGCAATTTATAGAACAGTATGACATGATTTCAGTTCTCATCATATATATATATACATATATATATGTAGCTAAAAGTGAGGTTATATATATAATGATTTTTAGTTATAATGATTTATAGTTAATTTTTTTTAAAGAGCAAGCTCACTCAGTATGGCCAGGGTTACTGTATCCCAGGGTCTCTGTTGGTCCAGGATTTGGCACACACTGTTCCCTCTGACTAGCTGCCTAGAATGCTTTCCCCACCCATTCCACCCTCCTCACCCTGGCATCTAATAATTTTTCAAGAGACAGCTAAAAGATGCCTTCTTCACAGAAGCCTTCCTTGACACCTGGCCTTGGTCTGATTCCTCTGTTACGTGCTCTCTAAGACTAGTTTCCTCTTGCTTCAGAGCCACACCTCTATCTGTGGTAATTCACATGTTCATTAGCATAACTAGTTTGTCAGTGTCTGTCACTCCCACTCGAAGGTGAGCTATACCAGCCCCCAGATCATAATTCTTTTTGTTCACTATCATATCTTCATACCTAGCAAGTGCCTGACACATATTTTTATATCAATAAATAGCTGTCGAATGAATGAATGAATGAATGAATGAATGAATGAATATTTTAATATAAATAAATGAATGAACATCAAGGTTTATCCTAACTTGATCTCCTGGAAATCTTCCAGATTAAACAATACTCTAAATTGTTAAAAAACCAATCTGGATCCTCCAGGTTTAATGTGGTCTGAAGTCAAATAGTCTTCATCAACCAAGACTATACGTACCTAGCATTAACATTCATTTATTCACCACCTGTTATATAGCATAGAGGTTAACATCATAGGTGCTAGGGTCAATGGCCTGGTCAAATATTTGCGTGACCATTGGGAAGTTAATTAACAATTCTATGCCTTAATTTATACATCAAAAAAGCAGGAATTTCAATAGTACATATCTCAAGAGGTTATTGGGAAAATTAAGTAAGTACAAACAAATCACAGAGCTTGGCACATGGCCACAGTATATGGGATCAATAGATGTTAATTATTGTTATCATTAGTACTAATTTTCGTAACTGAAGGCCCTGGTACTATAGGCTATGGAGGATGCAAAAATAAATCAGGCAAGGTATTGCCCTATAATAGCTTGTCGTTAAGCAGACAAGACAAGGAATGCAATAGTGGAATGAGCGTGATGAAATGAGAGTGCTAAGAAAATTCAGAGAATTGAGTGCTGAGGATGCAAGGTGTTTCCAAGGCGGAGTGTTCTCTGGGCATCAGACCAAAGACAAACTTTGATCTTGTTCAAACAGCAAGATATATCTTGTTTACATTTTTAATGATCTCAAATAGATGCTCTTAACCAAATTAGAGAAACCCTCCACCAACCTAGTCAGTCACTCTAGCTCATTTGAGATGTGGTCACAGTGAAGGGCAACCACAGCCTTGTGCACATATTGAAAGGATTCACACGAAGACACCCCGAGGCAGGTTCTCCTGAAGACCAGCTGGCCAATGGACATAAACATCAGACTCAGAATGTCCTTGGAACTCCAATCACTGTATGACGCTTGGCCGCTATATGACTCTTTGCCTAGGGCACGTGCGCTTACCCAGAATTCAGTCTGCTATAATTAGATTCGTGACCTTCCTGGCATAAACTTGGTATTATAATGATGATATAATGAGGCTGAGGTTGTGGGCAGGTTAGTACCTTCTGCACAAGCGGCTGCGGCTGGATTAAATCAGCTATAGGTTATGGCTCTCCTGTCCTCTGTCTATGTGACACAGGAAGGATTCTTTAATTACCAATGGGATGTCTTTAAGCAGCCTCTGGTCTGGGCCTCCATTCTTTTGTTCTGCTGTCACTCATGTCTGACTAGCTACCTAACAAGGACACACTTCCAGCTGGCCAAAGTGGTTCACTCTTCTGTAGAAAATATTCCTGTTTTTCCAAAGAATCTTGAGCAAGGAGCCTTCCCCGAGCCCTTGTTATATTGCTGTTTAGCCTGATAGAAATGAGAGACCACTCTTCCTCTTGCTTAACAATAACAGTTCTCTGTCAAGATAAGATCTTGCCAGAGAAGATGATTATTACCTAATAAAATAGCTTGCCTAACTCAATATTAATCACGGCTGAGTTATTTTATACAAACTGCTTAGAGAACTATCACCTCCTGTCCCCCAGAAGGAGCCCTTGTGTACATTTTCTCTTTCAGCATAACAAACACCAATAGTCAACACTGGGCCATTTCCATGGAATATTGCCCACAAGCAGAGTCCCCACCACACCCTTTTCTGAATACTCCCACTTACCACCTTCACCCTCAGCCCCATCCCTCACACACCCTTCCTTCATTCTAAGAAGCCTATTTATTAGTCCCTCCATGAGTTTACTGCACTTCAGTCTTTAGAGTGAAATGACACAGCAGCTTAGCTGGTGGACGGAAAGCAAAGATGGTCAAATCCAAACACAGCACTATTGAAACTGTACATAGAGCTAATCCACAGTATCTCAAATAAGTGTAAAGGAAAATAAGCAATCTTTGAGACTGGCAGTACTAGCTAACAGACTGATCAACTACATTAAAAATAGAATACTTTTCCACATTTCTGAAGCTAAGCAGAAAGCATATTTTTTTAAAAAATTGACAGTTCTTGGCTAAGGGCTTCTATTAGTTAATTTCCCATTCATTCAATGATTCACTCTTATATGCAGTCATTCATTTATCAAAATTGTATTGAGGACCTTCTGACTATGGGTAGTGTTTAGATGCAGAGGATATAGCAGTGATCCAGGCAGACACATTCCCTCATGGAAAAGGAGATGGACAACAAACAAGTGAACAAATCAACAGGGCACTTACAGATTTTTAAGTGTTATAAAGGAAATAAATGAGATGGAATAAAAAGAATAACTTGGAAAAGGCAAAAAGAAGAATAGAAGGGAGAGCTAGAAAATAAAGTAGCCAGAAAAGGTAATAGTCAGACAAAGCCTCTATAAGACATGATGTTCGAGCTGAAACCTGAAGGGTGAGCATGGACCAGCCATGCAATAAGTCATCTAGACAGAGGGAACAATTGTGAAGACTCAGGCTTTGACAAGAGCTTTGCGTGTTAAAAATACGTGAGATGAAGTGTTAGCTAATGCTGTGGTGGTAATCGTTTGGCAATATATAAATATAGAAAATCAACATGTTGTACACCTTAAATTTACACAGTGTTTTATGTCAGTTGTATATCAATACAGCTGGAAAAAAATACAGAAAGAAGGAGTGGAGTGGAGAAGGTAAGAGTGCTGAGATAAAGTTGGAAAGGTATGCTAGATTCAATGTGGATGTTATTCAAAAGCTATTAAAACACCTCATACAGAAATTAACTCAAAATAGATCAAAGGCCTAAACGTTAACAACCACAACTATAAAACTATTAGAAGAAAACTCTGGGGGAAGTCTTCATGATACTGGATTTGGCAATGATTTCTTCTATATGACACAGGCAACAACAACAAAAAAATAGATAAGTTGGACTTCATCAAAATTAAAAACTTTTGCACATCAAATGACACTACCAAGAGAGTAACAAGGCAACTTACAGAATGGGAAAAGTATTTCCAAATCATATCTGGTAAGAGATTAATATCTAGAATATATAAAAAAAACTCCTACAACTCAACAATAAAAATAGACAACCTAATTCAAAAATGGGCTAAAACTTTGAGTAGACATTTTTCCAAAGAAGATATACTAATAAGCACGTGAAAAGATGCACAAAATCACTATGAAAATGCAAGTAAAAACTACAGTGAGATATCACTTTACACTCATTAGGATGGCTGTTATTTAAAAAAAAAAAAAAGGAAAGGAAAGAACAAATCTTGGCAAGTATGAGGAGAAATTGAAACCCCTGTACGTAGAAATATAAAGTGGTGCAGTCATTGTGGAAAACAGTACAGCGGTTCTTCAAAAAAGTTAAACATAAAATTAACATATATATGATCCAGCATTTCACTTCTCGGTATATACCCAAAAGAATTAAAAGCGGGACTTGAGTAGGCATTTTTGTACAGTAGTACTCTACCAGCATTTTTCATAATAGCCAAAAAGTGGAAACAGCCCAATGTCCAACAGATCAATAGATAAACAAAAAGTGCTATATACATACAAAGGAATATTATTTGGCCTTCAAAAAGAATGAAATTCTAAAACATGCTATGACATGGATGAAACTGGAAACATTATATTGAGTGAAATAAGCCGGACAAATATTGTATGGTTCCACTTACATGAAGTACCTAGAATAATCAAATTCATAGACACAGAAAGTAGAACAGCGGTTGCCGAGGGCAGGGCGGGGGGCGGATCGAGAGTTATCGTTTAATGGGTAGAGTTTCAGTTTGGGATGATAAAAAAGTTTGGAGACGGATAGTAGTGATGGTTACACAGTAACATGAATGTACTTAATGCCACTGAATTGTGTACTTAAAAATGGTGAAAATGGTAAAGTTTGTGTATGTATATCTTACTACAATAAAAAACCTTATTGGAAGGTATTAAAGAGTATTAAGCAGGAATTCTCATGATCTGGCCTACTATATTTTTAGAGATCATTTTGTTTCTTTTATGAAGGACAAATTTTTAAAGAGTTGGGAGACCGGATAGAAACAGATGTAAGAGAAGAAGGTTAGTGACAATGAAGATGGAATAAAGTGGACAGATTTGAGATATTGGAGATAGAATCTCAAAGCTAGGTGATGGACTGGACATGGGGGGTAAGAAAAAGGATGAATCAAGAATGACACCCAGGTTCTTGGCTTGAGCAACCGATCGGTAACATTCATAAGATACTGGAAACTTCAGAAAGGACACATCTGGAATGCGGTGGAATCGAGGGTGCCGTTTTGACAGGTTAATTTCAAGATGCTTATTTTATCATCGAAATGGAGCTGTTGAGTAGAAAGTTAAATATGAGTCTGAGGCTAAGAGAAGTCCCGGCTATCCCATTCCCATCCCAGTGACCGTGCTGATGATATTTAAAGCCATGATTGTAGATAAAATCAAGGAGAGAGACAGAGACAGAGACAGAGACAGAGACAGAGACAGAAGACAGAGAGACAGAGAGAGAGAGAGAGAGAGAGAAGGAGGAGGGGGAGGGAGAGGAGGTAGAGGGTGAGAGGAGGGAAGCAGAGGGAGTGGGGCGAGGGGAGGAGAGGGAAGGGAAGGGAAGGGAAGGGAAGGGAAGGGAAGGGAAGGGAAGGGAAGGGAAGGGAAGGGAAGGGAAATGGAAAGGGTAAAGGGAGAACAGAACAGATCCAAGGAATGAGTTCTGGTCCACTCTGACATTAAGAGGTTTAGTAAATAAGGAGGCGTCAGCAAAGAAGACTGAGATGGAGCAGCCAGGAAGGCAAGAAGGAAAGCAGGCAGCAGTAAGTGTCACAGATACCAACAGAGAAGAAGGCTTCAAGTGGGAGAGAATGGTCCATTTTCCTGTGAAAGGAAAGCAGAGATTTGTGAGACCACCTGCCCAATCCATGGACCTCACCTTCTACTGCTCCTGTCACACTATGCTCCAGTGTCCTTGCTCTTCCAGGCCAAACCACATCTGTTCCACCTTAGAATCTTCATATTTACTATTCCCTCTGCCAGAGTGGTGTTCTCCCAAATCTTAATTTGGCTTTTCCTTATTATTCAGAACCCTGCTTAAATACTACTTCTTCAAAGAGGCTTTCTTTGACACACACACACACACACACACACACACACACACACACACACACACACACACACAATTCAGTCCCTGTCTGGTCTCTATCCCGGGATATATTTTCTTCATAGTACATAATCACTATATAAAAGTACACTTTTTGTTTATTTGATTTATTTATAACCACTCTCCCCACTAGAATATACAAGGAAGGGACTTGATCTGCCTTTTTTGCCTCTGAATCCACGGGGCCTGCCTGCTGTAAAAGATCAATAAATATCTGTCACATGAATGAATAAGTGAGTGCAGATAGAGGGAGGTGGAAGGATTTGCTGGTAGAAATACTAAAGAGATTCACTTTCTTTTTTGGTCACTTTTGACCCAAAGTTATTCGCTGAGAATTAGTTTGTAAGAGAGATGTGTTAAGAGAGAGAAAGGTTAAGGTATAAAATTGAATTTTTAGAGAATGGAAAGTAGAATTTTTCAAAATTGTTAAGTGACCAGTTGAGTCTTGTTACAAATTCAAAGGGAATTTATTCAGCAAATATTTGACTGCCTGCTCTGAACCAGACACTGTGCTAGGTGACATAACAGAGGAGGGGTCTGGCCAAGGGAATTTACTTTATATCCCAAAATTTGACAGTGTTATGGAGTGTCCTTTCTCCCTAACTTCTAGAAGTTGTGCTGATGGCAGCAATAGGAGTCAAATTTACTTGGATTCATCTCTCATTTTCTGAGCACTTGTACAAAACATTTTATTCAGCACTGTAGGACTGCCTTCAAATCATATAATACATTGCCCCTGCTCTCACAGATACTACAAACGACTTAGAAAAGCTCAGTGTTTAGACAGGCCAACCTATATGACCTACAACTTGAAGCCCTGAGCACCAGGTTAAATTGAGCCAAAACCATTGGGTAAAATTCACTGATGGAGGCTCTTTGAACTAGTCTTTTGACTTCCTCTTGGCACGAGTTTTATTTCCCATTTGAAAGTGTGCTTCCTTGGGGGTGGTCCAGAGGAGGACTACTTAGGAGAGGGGCCCATGTAGAGGAAGCAGCCTCTACAGGAAGCACACCAAGTATCGTGTGTTGGATTACAAGAAACGGAGAATCCAACTCAAACTCTACAGGAAATTTAAAAATTATATTGCATGCATCGTTGAAAAGTCCAGAGATGGAGTGAAATTCAGATGCTGTTTGATCAGGACTTCCTCTGTGTGCTGGCTTCATTCTCAAGCTGGACCCCTTTACGACAAGACAGATAGATGCATCCACCAGTCCCCGGCCTCCAGTGTCCACATCGCACCATTGGGGAGGAGAGGGAACTTTTATTTCTCAAACCACCAAAAGTCTTCTGCTCTAATCGACCCAACTTCGTTTCCATTTTTCGTACCCTTTGGAACCAATCACCGAGAGGAGGGCAATGTCGGGTTTAGAAATAGGAAAGTAATCTCTAAGTCACCATGGCAACAGGAATGCGCTTATTACATTGACTGATGTAGGTCAGTCAGGACTTGCCCCCAACTTTGGCTGAGGGTAGGGGTGGTCAAGAGTCAACTCCACCCATAGCACTGCGTTAGAGAGCGGGAAGGGGGGATTTTGCCAGAAAAGAAAGCAACAAATTCACCACAGGTAGACCCCAGACTGGAAAGGTTCAGACTCATTCACTAAAGGAAGGCAATAATATGGTGAGTGATATCTGTGGAAATAAATTGGTGTCGGTAAAGCAGTTTGTAAGAATGATCCCGTAAACACTAAGAATGTTGTCATTGGAATGCTTTGTACACATTCTAACTGCAGACTGCCCGAGCTGAGGATTGTTTCACTGGCACCAGGCCCTTGCCAAGATTGTTATTGTGGGACCAGCTGAGCTTCAGAAGCCTGAGGAGTCTTTAGCTACTCATTCATCTCTGTGACATTTATTACCTATTTCATAACATAGCCCCCTCGAAATCAAAAGAAAAAAAAATGGTTGGAAGGTCAGCAGCAACGGAATCAATACACGTCCTTGCAGCCCCTTCTCAGCACAAATATGAACACCTTTCCAGAAATGGGCAGTTCCTTCATCGGCTCAATATCTCTCATCACTCTCTTCTCTCAAGGGAGCAAGACAATTGCCACCTGCTTATCAGTCGCTGCCTCTCATCACGGAGCTGTCAGGATAGCCACACCGTGGAGGTAAGAACTCTGGTTTGGGAGTCATCTCAGCTGGATTCCAGACCTGTCCATCACGTGATATCTACAGTGCAGACTCAGTTCTTTAATCTCTCTGCGTCTCAGTTCCTTCTCTGTCAATTAGTTAACGTTGCCCTAACGAGTTTTAGGATCCTAGGTTTGTATGATCCATGGTAAATGTCTCTGACAGAAAAATTTTTTAAAAATGTTCTACCTTCGTTTAAGTGCTCCAGGAAATGGACTCCAACGTGCAGAATTGTGTGAGAAAGTTTGTGGAGAATCCTCTTGGGATCAACACTCATGACAAAGGGAAGGAAGTAGGGTTGGGGGCGGGATGGTCGAACTGCAGTGTAGGCTTCAGCCATCATTGTACAGGGCGCAGTAGAGCTGGATGTCCCTTCACAGCTCGAAATGAGTTAGGGGACTGGGTTTTTTATCAACAAGGCACTGGATACACCTGCACCCAGAGAGAGGGGCTGGCCTTGGGCAAGGCAGTTCTCTTAAGCTATTGAAAATGGCTTGGGAAGAACTCAATAGTGAACTCTCAATAGCCAATGCTTCTGGAAACCAGGGTGCTGAATGGGGGCTGGAGGTCTGAATGACTGACCACAGCACCCACTACATGTCCTACCCCACCCACATATTCTGTATATGGGGACTAGGGCAACCAGGGGCCATGTATCTTCCCTTCCAGTCTCTATCCCCACATGATGACCTCAGGTGCCCCACTCTTTCTCTAGTGACTTCCTGAAGGAACACTAATCCTGAAGTCCTCTTCATCTGCTTTCATCCAATGGTGTGACTGAGCACAACTCAATTATGCAAACAACTCTCAGAAGAAAGCCAGGCTCCCTGGCATTACAAAGGATGTTACTTTGACCCTTGTGAGCTAATGCACTGCCTTTTAAAGGGCATTTTAATTTGTCCCCAGAAAAAAAGAAACTGATGCATTAAATGTTACCTTTGAGAACAGCTCTACCCTTATACATCCCTATAACAGTTGATAAACACCTTGTGTAATATTATTAACATTTCCTTAATTTATACCACGGGAACCAGAGGTCAGCAGCCTTTTTCTGAAGGGCCCTGTGTCTGAGGAGCTCTCTTCCTCCCATCACTAAGAGTGAGAGAGAAAAAACAAAACAAAACAAAAAACTTTTACAAACTGAGATAACGTAGCTAATTTTAACATTTGTTTTTCCTTTACCTGCTATTTTTCTCTGATGACTATTTTAGAGTACATTTTTCTTATATTTCTGTCCTTTGGTTTTGAACAAAAGGCACATCTTAAAAATATCTAATCAATAAGGAAGATGCAATTCCATTATGCATCACTTCCCTTAATAGGACCTATTTTAAGCTTGGACTTCCTGGAACTAAGATATCGAGAGGTTTATCAGAAATAATTGGACAGTTTGAATAAAGTATATTTGCAGGTCCATAAGTGCCTCTATGAATATAAATTTATACAAAGCCATTATAAGAACTTTCTTAAAGTTACTCCACTTGAAATGACACCTTCATTTAAATAATCATCCTCGCGTTGTTGTTTAGAAAGAAGGAGACAGAGACAGAACCCCCAAAATAGTTGTTTTTAGAATCGATCAAGAGTTGAGGAGAATTCAACTTTCCCAATGAAACGCTACGTGTTAGAAGACATTTTTCTGGCTGAGGAAACTCTCATCATTATAAACCAATTGTAATTTTTTTACTGAGCGTCTATGCCCAACACTGCTGGTCAGAGTAGGGTATATCAAGGAGCATAAAAATATTTCCTGCCCTTGAGAAATCTCACGGGGGAGGACAGACTAGCACGTGAAATAATTGAAGCACAGTTACATCTAAAATTCTCAAAGCTTAGTGGTAGTTCAGGGAGCGGAGGGTGCAATCACTGCAGGCTGATGTAGATATGAAAGCTTTTACAGAGGGGTTAGAAGTGAAGCCTTTGAAAGCTCCGGTTGAACTGCAAAAATATTTTCTGGGAGGGGCAGTGTTTTAAGTGTTCATTACTCTTTAATGTCTTATCTGTAAATTATTGATTAGACTGCTAACACTGAATTGTACTTGAAAGGAGTAGCCGACAGAGGGTCAGGTGAGCTTAGAGGAAGGAAGGACCCAGAGAAGGTCTGAGAGTTGGTGGCATCACTTGAGGGAAGGCAGGCCTGGGTGAGAGTCCCGGGGTTATCGACCCGCGGTCAGTGTGGACAGAAAGGCTCAAAGAAGGGAAGAAGAGGCAACCAAGGGAGAGATCCCTGAAACCATCTCCGCCTACTTCAGGTCCAAATTTGCTGACCCTCCACTGAATGTAAAGGGAGTCAAAAAATATTACAGCCTCTCTGGGCATGTCAAATAACCTCTGGTCCTGGACATAGTCACTATCCGCAGGGGGGCCTTGGTGGCCCCACTCTTCTTTGATTGTTCTCAGCCTTTATAGCAGGGGTCCCCAACCCCCAGGCCATGGACCGGTACCTGTCCATGGCCTGTGAGGAACCGGGTCACACAGCAGGAGGTGAGCAGCAGGCCAGCGAGCAAAGCTTCATCTGTATTTGCAACCACTCCCCAGCCCTAACATCACCACCTCAGCTCCATCTCAGATCATCAGGAATTAGATTTTCATAGGAGCACTAGTCTCCGGTGCCAAAATGTTGGGGACCGCTGCTTTAAATGTTCTAGAGAGCATACAGGGGGAAATGTGAATCACAGCAGCATGATTAAAGACTTCCAAGGAGAAACCTAGAAGAATATGCAATATGCAATAGATAAAAATAATTACTGTTAATAGAGCAGGTATTCTGCCCGGCACTGCTGTATACATTTATAATCAGAACTTCATGTAATCCTCAAAACCATGCTTCGAGACCGTGGTTATCCCATTGTACAGATGAGGAAAATGACACTCCTGGAGGTTGTGTAACCTGCCTTAAAGGAAGTATTAGAATGAGCTCCACAATTCATTCATTAAATGAATAATTAAACAAACCAACCAATTAAGAATATTCCATGAGAGTGCAAATTACCAAAATTATCAAGTTCTGCAAGGAAGACTTTACTTTTTCGTTCTGCACATAAGAAAATGGACACCCGGAAAGGGTATCTGACTCTCCTGTAGGACTAGCTTGAAACAGGATTCAAACCCAGGTGTTTAGACAAAGCTACCTTTGTCCCATGAAAGCCTCCAGGTCCGGAAATGGAAAATAATCCGTGGGCTGAAGGGAAAGGGTGCCCTCACATGGAAAAACACAGGTACAACGTATAGAATTGGTTCGACTTTCCCACGATTATTTTTCTTCTGGTTCCCCTTCATCCCCATTGTTTTGCCTACAATACCTGCCTGTTTTCCAAACTGGAATTTTTTTTGTGTGGAATTCTGGCGGACAGCAGGGGAGTGCCATAATCATTGTGATCTCAAGAATTAAGAGAGGAGAAGCCAGCAGAATCCTGCAGAGAGGAACAAGAACAGACTGGAAAGGTGGCATTGGGGATTAACTGGTGAGAAAACTTCCTGGGTCTGTGTCATTGGGGATGTTGCCATGGCAGTGAGGTCCCTGGGAACAAGACTCTTCAGCCAAACTCCCCGCCCATCCCCCAGCAGCCACCCCACAAATCCAACCCCCACCCTCTTGGAAAGACTGAGTGGAAACCATTAAGATAATGCAGTTCCTTGCTAACTTTGCCATTGGGAGCACCTGGCCGATCCCTTGAGCCAGACTTTCTTCTAATGGAAGAACTACAGGAGTAGCTGCCATGGCAACACAGTTCCCCTGCCCATTCCTACCATCAGTGAGCTGGGGGAGATCCCTGGAGAAAGTGGTTCCCCACCTACTTCACCAAGGTGGGAAAGTCGCCAAGGACACACAGATGGAGAGGAGCCTTAGGGAATGTTTCCTATAGCCTGAAATGGCTGCTGGAAGTTACCATGGCAACAAGATTCCTTGTCCATCAAGCCATGAAGGAGGGAGACTGGCGTGAGGTGAAGGGCTGCAGAGGAGCCAGCACAGCTCTGGGCTCCCACTCGGACTCTAGGGTGGGTCTGTCCTTGGTCAGAAGCATCTCTAGGACCCCAGCCCTTTTCTGTGGCATCTGGAAGGACTGACTGGGTATTAGCTCTTTTTCCATGAAAGGACAGTGCTAATGAAGCCAGAGGGGCAAAAACATGAGTAAAGAAAACAAATGGATATTGGCATTCAAATTATGTGTCCTTCATAAATTTCCTTATTATCAACTCTGTCCTTTACTTCCTTTGGGCAAATCCCTTCACTTACTGTAATGTATCTAATATTCAGATAGGTGAGTTTTGTCTCTTGGAGGTCAAATGATTGACTGGACTTTTTTAGACAGCCGTATTGAGATATAATTGACATACAGTATAGAGAGCATATTTAAAGTGTATCATTTGAATCAGTGTACACTTTTTTTTTAGCTCTGATTTCTTTCATTCAGTATAATTATCTTGACATTCATCCATATCGTTTTGTGTATCAATACTTCCTTCCTTTTTTATTGCTGAGTGTATTCCATTGTACGGAGATACTGAAATTTGATTATCCTCTCATCTGTTGATGAACGTTTGGGTCGTGTCTAGTTTGGGGCTATAACCAACAAGCTCCTATGAACATTTATGTACAAGTCTTTATATGAACATATATTTCCTTTGTTCTTGTGTGAAATTCTAGAAGTGGAATATTGGCTCATATGGTAGGTATATTTTTAACTTTTTAAGAAACTGCTCAATTGTTTTCCAGGGTAAACTTTTTTTTTTTTTTTTTTTTAGGTGAGGCAACCCTTGGTTGACCTCACAGTTTGCAAGGACCTTGTCAGCTGACAATCCCTTAGTTTTTAGGCCTGCAGCACTTGGTCTTCCTAGGTGGTCTCCCATCCAAGTACTAACCAGGCCCGACCCTGCTTAGCTTCCGAGATCAGATGAGATCGGGCTTGTTCAAGGCAGCATAGCCGTAGACTGGTAAACCATTTCTTGATCGTACATCAGGAGTACGTGCAAGCTCCATTTCTTCCACATCTTCACCAACATTTGGTACGGTAAGTCTTTTTTAATCCCATTTTAATAGGTGTGTAGTGGTATCTGAGTAGGTGGGTGGTCTTCTTATTGCATTTCCTCTAGTTGGCCATTTTTGTTGCCTTCTGGGTTCAGAAAGACAGCATCACTTGAAACATAATGGGGGCGAATGGTGAATTAAACCAGCTAACAGGCCACATGGCTAAATTCATTAATGAAGAGGCGAAATTAGACCTACTTCACAGTCACTTTACCGTCCAAGAATGATGCGGAGACACAGCACAGTGACCTTAGCACAAGATGCTGGCAGCAGATGACGTTTTATGCACCTAGGTAATGACAGTTACAGCTACTATTTATCAGGCTCCTATTATGTATCAGACTCTGTACTAAGGGCTTACATAAATTCTCTTTTCACCACACAACAATATAGTGAAGTAGGTATTAGTATCCTCATATTGCAGCTGATGGAATTGAATCTAAGAGAGACTAAGCAATCTTTGCCCAAGGTCACTTGGGAATAAGTAGAATACCTGGCCCAAAGCCAGCCCTGGATGCAAAGCCCGTGCTCTTAACTGCTGTGTTCTAAGTTTCCCGGATGGTTATGTATATAGAAGCTGCCTACCTCACAATGGCATCTGGATTCATTGGAACAGGATAATAAAAATTAAATTTAGGCTATTATTATTATTATTAATTTTCTCCTCACATTTATCATTTAGTCTTGAGTGCTCCAACGACACAATTATTTCTTTACTAGCTTTAGGCTGTTCTTCTCCTTCTGCTGCTCTGTGCTTTGCTTGTATGATCTGATTAGCTCATAAATACCACAATAATTCTATGATTTGTATTTCCTCTTAATATATGTATTCAGGAGTACCTACTCCTGAATGTACAAAACTAGTTTTATATCAGCTGCTGTAAGAAGAACTATAAAGACAAAAAAAAGTATACAAATCTTATCTTAACATCTCCACAAACCTGCTGGAGAAATTAATATAATTCAGGTCAATAGCTGATTATTTGATCTATCCAATTATCTGTGTAAAAGTACTCAACCTTACTAGCTATAAAATATACAAGTTAATATCAGTTCTATGTTAATTATATCTCAGTAAAGCTAGGGGGGATTTTTTTAATTAGAAAAAAATCAGATACCATATCTTTTATGTATCTCATTTTTGTCTATATGTAGAAGTATGTTTACATACTCACACACACACACACACACACACACACACACACACACACACACACCCCACACACAGTGCTAATAGACCTCTCATATACCACAGGTGGAATTTTTTAAATTGCAACCATCTTTCTCAAAGGAACCTGGTAAAGATTATGTACATATATACATATATATATATATCCATATATATATATGTATATACATATATATATATGTATGTATATATATATATATATATATCCATCCAGAAGTGCTTCTACACTTGGCTCAGTAGTCATCCTTCTAAAATCTACTCTAAGAGATGAAAGTGAGAACATAAGATTTACCTAAAGGCTTTTTATCATTGCTTTATAATGGCAAAACTATTTTTTTTAAAAAAACTGAAATGTTGACCAGTAGGAGACCAGTTAAATAAATTATGATGCAGTCATATATTGTGAACTCTTTTAGAAATTATGTTTTTGTGATATATTTAAAGACATCAAGAAATGCCACCTCATAATGCTAAGTAAAAACAAGCAGGTTACAAAATTGTATGTAAAGCATGATCCCAATCTCGTAATAGAAATTATATATATGTATTATATAGATTATATATGTGTATATATACACACACACATAAATACACATATACGAAAACTTTGTCAGTATTTATATTGTTGTTTTCAGAAAATAAGATATGGAAAGAAAGACTCCAAAATGTAATAACAGTGATATTTAGTGGGATTTTAAGTTTTTCCTTTATGTTTCACCCGTATTTTCAAGAGTCAGAATCATTACTTTTATAACCAGAAAAAAAAATACTAGTTTTATTTTTTTAAAAAAGCAAAATAATAAATGACATAAGCTGTGACAGTTCACTGCCCAACTTCTTACCTCACCTCATCCATAAAAATGGGCCTAACTGAGGCTCGGAAAAACCACCATCAGTATAGAGTGAAATGCAATGAATTTCCTAGCTGGGCTTGGTAACATAGATTTTTTTCCCTCTACAATCTGAGAAAGGAGGACCACTGGCAACTTGTATAAAAACACTATGACTTGATAAAAGCTGTCTTGGACAAGGTCGTTACCCCTTCAAAGGAGGAAAAAGGCTGTGTCATACCCAGGAGTACCTATTTCTAGCACTCTCTTTTGTGTGAGTACAGCGTGATTAGATTATCAGCAGAAAAATCTTAGGAAAAGACCCCACCAATAAGGAGTCAAAATCATGTGAAAGGGTCAGAGGAAGAAAGAGCAAGGGCTGTGTGGGAGGGTCATCGATGACCAGCAGAAAACAGGCATCCATTTATCAACTGCACTCCCTACCGGATGGGGAGTAACTCACATCCTGTGACATTGCCTTCTGTCCTTGATTATCTCAAATACATGAAAATATTATCAATCAGCCTTTCAAAAAATACCAACTAATGAGCCACATTTCCTCTTCCTTCATCTGTCTGTGTTAGCAGTGTCAATGTAAACCTTCCTAAAATAGAAGCCAGTGCATTTCTTAAAACATTTTTTTTTTTGATGAGTGGCCCTCCCCACTTTCCTTTTCTTATTATTTTCTGTGTCTCTCAGAAGACAAATAAAAGAATTAATCAAAATTCTTTCCAATTGATTATGCTTTGGTTAGTGGTTTTTTGTTTCGGTTTTGTTTTGTTCTAGTTTTTTTTGTTTGTTTGTTTGTTTGTTTGTTTTTTTAACTACCTTTCTCAACTGGGGGTAATTCCGTAACAAACTAAAAACACCTGTATTGGCAATATCAACAAGAACTTGGATAAAAATATGCTCAATCCATTTTGATAACCTATTCACAGGCCTAAAGAAACATTCAAAGAGGTTAATCGTTGTCTTGAGAAGATCAGAAAACTATCATTTTCAAATGCAGTCTTTATTAAATGCTTCTGTGCATTTAATCATCCCTCCAGCATTTATGTTGGCCAGATTCAATTCAGTCATCGGAAGCATTTGTGGAGCACCACAAGCAAAGCCTCTATGAAACAGAGAAGGGCAGAGTGAAAAGGCTAGCTTTGTATGATATGCCAGCCCAAGCCTGCCAGTGGAAAGCCTGTAAAAGAACATAGCGGAAAATTCCTAGGTCCTGAAATCTCAGTGCAGATAAAGGGAGGTTGCACAGGCTGCAGTGAAGGTACACAATGGGGAAGGTGACATAAGTAAGGCAAAGAAAAATTTCAGGACCTGTGTCCCCAAATCTAGGCCCAGAGAATGTACCTTTTTTTTTTTTTGCTGAGTAGCAGAACTGATGCCTTAGCCAGTAGGGTAAAGTGTTTCTAGATGCTGATGGAGCCTCTTAAAATGTAGATAAATTTCTGGGGTCCCTTCTGGGGATCCTTTTACCCCGCTCAGGCTACTGACCATCACAGCTGACCTGAGCACAGCCATATGCAGAAGGAGGATACCAGGAAGTCGGTGTCTGTGTCTTTGGAAAGAAAAACACACACACAGAGAGTCTGGGGAGTTTTGTTAAGAAATAGATTCACAGGTATCAGTATAATCTAAAAGCCAAACTTCATTTAAAATCTACAGCTGTAGGAAACCTTAGATATGACTTCCACATCCTCACAAATCCACTGATTTCAGAAAAGACTCTAAACTATTCCAGTTCTTTGGAAGAAATCTGTAAAAGTCTTTATGTTTTGGGATTTAAATCATGACGGAGGGCAAAATGAAGAAAGACTCAGAGATCTTTGGGGTTGATCAGAAATGGCCACATGGAGGAAGTGATTTAGGAATCTTATTGTGAATGCGTTCAAAACAGATTGGCAGGTTGCGATGAAGACTGTGGCTGTCCATAGCAGGCACCGGCTGGGACAATCGCAAGCAGCTGATGAGTCCACTTTATCCGCCAGTCAGGAAGGGAGCGGTTCTGCTCAGAGTCTGCCTTGTTATTGAGATCCCCGGCTGCTCTGGGTCCGATTAGGGCTCCCAGCTTGTCCTGAGTATGACTGAACTTCCTTTCTGAAGCTGAGTCTGCCCTATTCTAAGAATCTAAGGTCTCTTGGAGATAACACTCGTTCAGGAGAGACGGCTGCATTCTGGGGATGCCGAGAATTAGAGCATTTGGTCAATGAGCCTCGATCTTTACATTCATATTTGAATGGGAATTATGTTTATCAAAAAAGTGTGAATCAGAAGTTGAAGAACGAAGTCAATGGTTTGCAATGATCATAAGAGAATGCGGCGGGAGTGGGGGTGGGGGGTGCGCGGGAAGGAAGCACGCGGCAGAGAACAGCATCTGAAATGACAGATGAAATAAGCTGAGGTAGAGTAATAGGATTTAGTTTACTCTTTATACACTGAAGGCAAGCCATTGGAAATGAAGGGTAGATTTTCTAGTCCTTTCTACTCACACACATTCAAAAGATGCAGAGGAACCAAAAATGCATATGTTCTCTGTAGCATATGTTCTCAGTGGGAACCAACCCCCACATGTTAAATCTAAATAAAGAAGAAAAATGCTGTCCCGGTGTACAGCCAGGGAAGAAGATAAGAAGGTCAGTGGCAAGCAAGACAGAGTTACCTGCCTGTGCCAGAAGAGGAGCTTTGCCATGGCCCATAATTCAAGGTGACTGATACAGACGAACAGAGTTTAATTCACATGGACCAATATTTAGTGAGCGTCTACTAAATGCAAAGGCTGGAGACTGGGAAATATCCAGATGAATAGGGTGAGACTCCTCCTTTATCGAGTTCACAACTATCTAGTGAGAACCAGGTCAGAATAGGAATAAGATACAAGTTTTAGGGTTGAAATACACCAATATTGCAGATGCCAAACCATTTGCTCACGAGAACAGCATTCTGTTCCAGTGTAAGCCAAAGGCAGTAGCTCTCAGCCCTGGCCAGTCTGCCAAGTAGACATCATTTACGAATGTTGGGTTCCCAATTTAAAAACATCAAATCGCAACCCTTCTTTGCCCCTTGCAAACCCGCAGTCCAGTGTCGAGCATCTCTGAAGCTTTTCAGTATCTCGAGCAAGGTATAATGCCTAAGAGTCAAGGCTTTGGGGGTCAAAACTCCCTGGATTCAAAGTGTGACTCTGCCATGTACTAACTATTTGGCCTCGGGCAAGAGTCTTCACCTCTTTGTCCCTCAGTTGCCTTATCTATAAAATAGACACCTTCATCACAATATAGTTGAAAGAAGCAAGTAAGCTAATACTCCATTTAGAAGAGTATATGGCACAGAGTAAGACTAAATGATAGCTACCTTTACTGGACAAGCTCTGATGAGGCAGTTTTCACTAATCCTTATCAACCAATTAGCAGGAAAGAGCACAAAGAGATAAAGGTTTAAGAGGGCAGAGGTAAAAAGAAGTGGAGTAAGGACTTAAAAGAGTATCAGGAAACAAATGTCTGGCTGTTTTACAATGCTGCTGGCCATCTCCCATGATGGTAATTCAGGGCTGGGACTAGGGGACAGGAAGAGAGTGGCCTGGGGCACAAAATGACATCAGGCAGTTGTTTGCTCTGGGGCCATGCAAGCATAGGACTGCCTAGATGCCTGCTTGCTTTACCCTCTTGCTGGCTCCGCTTAGCATTACTACTGGTTTCCTCCTAGGGCCGGTTCCTTGGGTTTACATTCCATCATCTTTGATGAAACAAGAAAGGATATGGACAAATATGTGAGAGAAATAAAGAAAAGTTAGCCATTTAGGTATTCGCCAAACATTCCGTAAAGCTACATCCAACAAGAGATCCCAAGAATGATGTCCATCCCCAACAGTGTTGCTCCCACCAGTGATCCAGTCTGTAAGTCATGTAAGGGGTGAGTCTGGGGCTGGGCTTGGGAAGGGCTGATAGGTTGGCAGCCAGGCGAGGAAGAGTTATTAAGTCTCTTGGAATGGCTCAAGGTGACCTCATTTAATCCAGTAGAAGGATTTCCTCCATGTTGATGCTTAGAGTAGCTAGAACCATAACCTCAAGCTTATGACCAGGAATCTATTCTATCAAAGAACAACGGTCAGGTCCTCAAAGGGCTGCTTGCCTGGGAGCCATCTGAAGTGTCCAGGCACCCCCTAGTGGTAAAGCTTCGTGCCTTGGCTGCAGAGAGGACTCACCACCTGGGATGCAAAATCCAGAAAGGTGATGAGAAGAAGGCTTAAAAATGTGGCTTCTCCCTTCCCCCGTACAAATGGACATGCCAAATGCTTGCTGTACCAGAAGCCACATGGCCTCATCTCTGCCAGACAAGAGAGGGGAAGAATGAGATGCTTGCCAGGCAAAGAGATCATACTGAATTTTCTGCTTGTTTTCTCAAATGAGCTTCCTATCCCTTATTGAACCTCTAAGCAGTTTCTGTGTCAGGGTAATAGGTGCAACCTCTGTGTACGCTGAGCTTTTGGTTGCCTGTTTTTCCAGGAACAAATTGGAAGCTCTCCGAAGATGGAACGAGGCTTCCTTCCCTCCTCCTGGTCCACATGCCAGTAGGAGGACGGGAGGTAAAGCCTCAGAGCTGGCTCAGAACCTTACGGCTGACCCAGCAGACTTCCCTGAGGGTTGACGCATTGGCCCTTGGTTTTCGGGAAGAGATTAAGTCATAGATCTTACTCATATTTATACTTAACGGTAATTAACTATTAGTTAAAATAGTAAATAAAATGATCCCTTGAGGGAGTATTGCATAATTGTTAAAAACATGAACTCTGGTTCCAAACTGCCCAGAATCAAATCCCATCTTTATTAGTTACCAGCTCTGTGACCTTGGGAAAATTACTTCACCTCTCTGTGCTTCCATTTTCTAATCTGTAAATAGGGATAATAACTGTAACTGCCTGATAGGATTACCCAGAGAACTAAATGAGTTAGCATATGTAAAGCACTCAGACTAGAACCTGATTCTTCGTAAGTGCTGTGTTAGTATTATTGTTCTTGTTGCTGTTGTGTTATGTGCTAGGCATATAAATTATTATTATTATTATTATTATTATTATTATTATTATTATTGTTATTATTATTATTATCATTATGCATTTTACATGCAGTACCTTTTATAATCTCCACAATCTTATCTCTTTTTCACAAATGAGGACACTAAGGCAGAACGATGTCAAGTATCTTGCCAAGGTCACACTGTAAGTGGCTGTGCCAAGTAAGGGCTCAGCCCTGAGACCCTTGTGTATGCAGTCATAGGAGTTCAGAGATTTGTAGGGTAAACTAATCACCTAAATGAGTATGTATGAGAACGTGCTACCAATAATCAGAGATCTGAATAGGGTATTGTGTGGTGGATAAAAAGGGAGGGAGGGGGTCTCAGAAAAACCTCATTGAGGAGGAAAGCCTGGAGCTGGGTCATAAGAGACGGACAGAAACAGGGAGAGAAGCCCAGACAAAGGAGCCTCTTGAGGAAAGGCAAAGCTATGCGAGGCAGCAAGACGTGTTCTGGAATGATGCAAGTGTGGGTTGGGGTGAGGAGCAGGACTTGGAGACGAGAGGAGAGGAGTCGGGTGGTGGAGGATGTTTTATGCCAGGCTGCACTCTTGGACTAATGGGCATGGGGAAATGGGGAACCCTCCAAGGGTCTTCATTAGAGACTGAGGTGAAAGAACCAGAAAATTCATTTGTCTGTTTCCTTTTACAATAATTATTTAAAGTCTTGATGTGAATGAGTAGCTTTGATTTCCTTCTTGGACTACACTAGCCCTGAGATTTAGACATATGGATGTTTGGCATCTGTACCGCAGCCTGTTTTTCTACCAGTTCTAGCCTGGTTGGAGGTGAAAGTGAAAATAAAAGAGAAAAGAGCAACAAAATTATGATCCCCCTTTTATTCCTCCCCCCACCAGGCTGAATGAAAGCTATACAATGCCGTTTCCCCTCAAAGTTACTGAAGTTGTAAGTTGATGGTTCACGATCTCTGTCATATTTCCTGTTTGACACTATCCTGACCTAACTTGTTCACTGGTGTATGTGGAGAGGACAATTCTAGGATCAATAAAGCTGCCCTTGCCGACGTTATAAGCTTATCGGTCAAGGTCAAATTGGGAATAGAGGAGACTGGGACATCCATTGCTCCACTGAAACTGACCACACCATCGTCCTAAAGAATAGAGCTTTCCCCGAGGTATGCTCAAAAGAGATCTGAATGCCACTAACAGTCCCAATGGTCACCAGCAAAATAATGGAGGCACAGATGATGGAGACACTTAGGGTTCCCGATGAGCCTTGCAGACCACATCACATTTCAAAGCCTTAGGTGTGGCCAGGGAAGGCGGCGGGTCCAGACATCATTGCATTTCTCCACAAAATGAAGGTCCACAATAAGATGAATATAAATGCAAAGAATTGTGGTGACAGTGTGACACACCAGAAAAGAGCTAACTCTTTTCTTGACCTGTTTTTAATTGCATGAAGATGACTGACAGCAGTAGTAGAGAGGTAATGATGAAAAACACCACCTGGGAATCCACAATCAGCTGGGATTCCAGAATAGTCACTGGCAATAAGGTTTCTCCTGTCTTTAGCATCCTACAATATAGCTCTCAAGCCTAGCTGAGCATTAGAATTACCCGGAGAGCTTTTTAAAACTTTCCCTGGGTACCAGCAGGAGGGGCCTGGGCTTCAGTATTTTTGTTACAAAATATCCCTCTATAAATTGATGGCAAACATGGGCAAAAATATCTAAGCCATCCTGATAGCGAGCAACAGTATCGTTCCCTTCAGAGCAGGAGTAAAATATAATGGAAAGAATAAGCACTGAGAATGTGGGCTCTCCAGCCAGCTCTGTAAACTAAAGCCCCTGATCTTTCACTTACCAGTGGCACAGACAAGTTACTTAACCTCATGGAGTTGTGGCTCCTTCATTTGCAAAATGAGAATTATGTGGCCCATTTTGAAGATTTGGGGTCAGGGGGTCTACATGCGTGTGTAGCGGTTGGCATATAGTAGGTGCTCAACCAAAACTAGTTGAAATAGTAACCATCACTAGAAAACAAAGAAAGATGAAGAATCAAGATTGTAGAGGCCCAGGCACTGCTACTAACTAGATATGGGAGTTAACAGCCTCACCAGGGAAATTGCTTAAACTCTCTGGGTCTAATTCTTCCTAAAATGTCCCCATTGGAAACTTGGAGCTGGCTATTCTCTCAGGTAACCGTCTTCTAACATTCTGTTGTATTCAAAGAGCTGCAACAGGCTGCAAAGGGTCAACCTCTCGTCTGTGAATACTGTTGTGTGGTGACGGAGGAAAAGAAAGAACTGGAAGAAAAGACAGCCGACAGCTCTATGAGGCCTAGCTCCGCAGCTGAGCTCTGCTCTTCCCTAAACACATCTGATGTAGTTGTCAACATCCCTTTTCCAGCTCCAACCGATGATTCCATCTATATGCCCCACATTTGTCTGGTCTAGTTAGGCACGTATCAGCCATCGCCAAGTAGTGACCTAGTGAGAGGGATATAAAAAGAGCTTCACTAGAAATTGAGAAAGCAGATTCTACCTTTTGCTCTAATACCAACTGGGCAGAGGTCACGACTTCTCTGTACCCCAAGTTCCCCCGTACAAAACGGGAATGACAATATCTACTGTTAAATAACAAAGATTCGGCGGAGTAGATCTGAAGATCTGATTGGCTTTATTTAGCAATTTATGAATGGGGCAGCATCCCATCTAGCAGATAGAAAGAAGCTGAGAGAAGCTATAAAAAATGGAAGGTTTTTATTGGCAGAAGGGGACAGGGACAAGGAAAGAGCGGATTAGCTCATCTTTCTTTGGGGAATGGAAGAGGTCTACCAGACAGATTAATCTATCTCACTATTGCTGACCAGAAAATTCCAGATTGACTAGTTAAAGATCACATTCCTGGAGAGGCTGAAACTGCAATTAGGTTGCATATTAAGTCTTGGTTTGCTGGCGTGGGGCTGAGCATAAGTGACTCCATTTTGGGCCTGTTGTCATTTTTTTCTTTAACACTACCTTCAGCATACTTCCCAGCATCCTCGGGAAGGTAAATGATTTCAACTTAATAAAATGAACTTTAGGAACTTTGGAATATCCGAAGAAAAGAAAATGGAGACACCGTGAATCAATTTCAGACAGACTTTTAAAGACCAGAAAAGTCTACAATTCCATTTAAATGAGATCTTCAATTTAAAAAAAATACCATTGCAAATTATAGGTGGCCTCAAAAAGTTGATAGTTGTAATGCCAGTTAATAGAACTTAAAGCTCGACATGGATCGTTTACAATTAAACGTCATGTGCGAGCATCATGTAAGCCCCTCAGAGAGCTTCAGATTCCATTCCAGGGTTCTCCAGTTTCCCTTGTACTCACAGCCAGCTCTCCTGTCCACAGCAGTCTAAGGAATGTATTCCTGGTAAATCTGCATACATTAGCATTATCAAGAATACAAAATTGTCCTATTATTATGTAAGGAGCATCCATTTAAACAGGATGTCAGTCAACTGCCTCCAGGCTTGGCAGAATCTGGTTTGTTGGCAGATAGAACGTTCCAACCTGCTTTTTCCTGTCATGTTTTTGACAAACATTATCATAAACCAGGTGCCTTTTTGAGCTGTCACCTCGTCTTGGGCATCTGCCTTACCCATCAAGTGGAGCACCTATTAAGAACTGAGGACATTATTTCAGCAGCTAATTAACCAGGCTAAATGAATTCATTTTCAATTCAGCTTTCCATATCTTTTTCCAGCTGCTAATAGAAGGAGCAGAGTCAGTAATGTGTTATGAATGGATGATGTGTGAGGTTATGTCTTAATAAAAAACACATGTCCATGAAGATTTTTACAGCCAACAATTATGAGAACTCTGACCCTCTTAAAACATCCACAACACATCCCCCCAAAAGTATTATATTGTATCTAATAATTCTGAGAGATTGGTTATAAATATGAAACGTTGTATTTTTTAAAAGATTTTTTAAATGCACTTACAATTGGAGCCAAATGCACATGAGTCACAGGATGCCTCCGCTAGCAGCCCCGTGTGAAAGTCAGCAGCTGACCATAACCTCATCTCCCTTAAATGCCCCAAATGAGGACATTCTCCAGAATGATGAACTCAGTGTCCTGTGTAAACACTTCTCAGCATGCTTTATTTCAAAATGAATGGGAAGGAGAACAATGTCTATAAGTTTGGATTTAGATTTTTAAAAGGAGAGGAATTTTTGATTTGCAACCTACCTCATCATCCTCTTCCACTGAAGTGCAATCCCAACTTAAATCATGTGAACTATATAGCATTATGCTTAAGACAAAGAGTTTTCACTCAGAGCAGAAAGAACTCTGGGAAATTGAGAACGGATAAGAGAGAGGAATCAAGGTATCAGGCTAGGCTAAGGTCAAGCGTCAATGTCTATTCCATTATAAGGACAAGACAGCTTTCTGTAAATGGAAACTCTAATAAACTTGGGGCATGGAGGGTTCTGTTAAATGGTTAGCAGTTAACACTTCCCCACACCGCAGTGCTCGGCTGAATGCCACAGGGCCCTGCTTCAGAGGCTAATTCCTCCCCTATAAGACGGGCTCATTAGTGAGTGCAGACTCTTCCTGAACAATAGGACAGGCTGAGAGTAAACTCTGTGAGGTGGAAAGAAAACAGAGGTAGGGAGATTCCTGTCACAGCAGAAGCCAAGTGTCATTTCTTGGGAAGCACGGCTGGATGGCCAACACTCACATGCAGAACACGATGGTGAGTAGGCACAGGGTGGACAGTTTGGCAGATATTCAAAGTACTCTGATTCTGCAAGTCCCTGCCAACTTATGTGCTGAGGAAGAAATGTGTTAATTAATAGGAAATGTGTGTGAAAAAAA
This sequence comes from Pteropus medius, assembly GCF_902729225.1. Classification (NCBI taxonomy): domain Eukaryota; kingdom Metazoa; phylum Chordata; class Mammalia; order Chiroptera; family Pteropodidae; genus Pteropus; species Pteropus medius. The sequence goes on along the minus strand of NW_024347790.1, from coordinate 9,353,437 downwards.
AATGAATATCGCAAAGCAAATGCTGCTCTGCTCTAAAGCCAGTGGATTTTGGTCTTCTGTAGGGCTGGGTGGGGGACACAGCCTTAGGAATAAAGACAGATTCCAAGTGTCACTTTCAAGTGTGCTGACTTCCTTGCCTCCTTCATTGACCAGATGACCTGAGGTGACCATTCATTTTCTGCCTCCGTCTACAAAAACTTATAGAACATCTAAAATGTTCCATGTGTCATGTTTCAGGCCTGATCTTAGGCCCTAGGCCTGCAGAAATGAATGTAGGGCCCAGTTCTTGGCCACAGTTTAGCCAAAGAGGAGACTGCTCTGCCTGTGACTAACTAAAATGAGACCTGCACTGATTGCAGAAGGAATGTAATAGAGGTTTCTTGGAGGACAGGCTCTATCTATCTACATTCCCTTCTCTGAAAACTGGCTGTTCCCCACAGGCCCTGGTGAAGGGATGGGACATCCTCTGGCTACAGGTGACGGGATCTGAGCTAGATATGGGACCTACGATGAGCTGAGATTTTTTTTGTCTCAAATTGTAACCCTGAGACATAATTCCAGGCAGAGAACGTCTGGCTGTGGAAAAAGAGCAGAGAGAATTGAATACCCAGAAGGAAGAAAAGATAAGAGATTACCTCCACAGGGATGGAGGAGCAACTTCAGATTCTGACTCATTCAATCCCAGTAGAACCAGGATGTATTTCCTACAGTGGGGTTATTTGACTTGGGCTGGATTGAGTGAGCCAAGGGGCCCCTTAGTGAGCCAAACATGACAGTGGTGTAGGGGTGGGGAGAGGAGGGCTCGTCCTGTGAGCAGGTGTGCAGGGCCAGGAGCCTGAGCACTGATCTGGCAACCTCATAATTTCATTCCATTCATCTCAACAGACAATCTCGGAAGGCCTCCCACGTGGGCCTTCTGGCGTTCTCTGCCTTGGGCACAGAGGCTCTCTTCGCTGCCCAGCATAGAGGGCACAGTGTGTGGCTGTGGAACATTTTTTTTTAAACCTTGTTATAATACATGGCTCCCATGACCTTGACCTCATTCATTCTGGTTTCCAGCTACTGCTACTTTTCTTTTCCTCAAAGAGCTCTGGAAATGGTACCTGGTGGATGTTTCCTGAGCAGTGAATCAGCACACGGTAATCAGCCCCTCTGTGAATTCTAAGCTGTTCTTTTGAACACTCAGCTTATCCTCCTTCACATGATGCTGCCTTAGGAGGGTTCGGAAGCTGCCTTTTAATCTTGGATGGCTTTCCATTTGTCATATATATAAATGTGTGTATATATATATATGTATGTGTGTGCATATATACTCACAGTTATAAACTCCTTATGGAAAGGACTATGTATTTTTTTTTTAAAGTCTTAATATGTGATCACCTCCATGCAAGAATAAGTCCTTCAAGAACAAATGACAAGAGTCCTGTCAGTGCTCATGGGCTCATCAGATCACGTGGAGATGAAGACTTCAGCTGGCCCATTCTTTTGCCCACAAGCCCCTCCTGCCTTCCACCCCAGGGCTGCACTGAACTTTAAGGCCAGCTTCTCAGCACAGGGAGAGAGACCTTAGGGATCAAAAAGATCAATCCATATTTCGGAAGAGGAAGTCAAGGCCCCCAAAATTGCACCCTCCACATCATGTGGCTAGTGAGTGGCATTATCTCTTTCTACTGGCTCCTATGGCCTTTATCATCCGGGTGGCACACTTTTGCTTTATGATGAAGAGGTGGGAACCAGTCTGACCGTTACCTTCCTCTGTCTGTCCATGGAAGCTATGGGAATCCCAGGCTTCTGATGCGTTTCCTGCTCCTACTGTCAGATGCTAATTAGCCCCACCCACTCCATCTTGGCCAGACTCCTGGTTACAGAAACTAGCCCAACACTGACCTGAAATGACCAGGCACATGACTTCTCAAGACCTTTCTGATTTAAATCCTTTTCCTCCACACTTCCCCCCATCGCGCCTTCTAAGAAAATAGCTCCAGGATTCATAAAACAAGGTGAGCTTGCTTCACTCCAGCCTCCAGCCTCACTGTATGAAGTTTGTTCTGGCTCCCTGACAGCAACCATTCTCATACCGTGGCTTTAAAATCAGCTCCTGGGGGAGGGTGTCACAGAACCAGTTGGTCTGCCCAAGTCCAACCTCAAACGAGGCACATTATGCACAACAAGTACAAGACAGACAGTTTGGCAGGAGTTCAGTTACCTGCATTCATGGGAACTCTTGCCAGCGTCTCCGCAGAGGAAGTAGTGTGTTAATTAATGCGAAATTCATGTGAGAGAGATTCGTGCCACATTTCACATCAAAGCCCCTCTCAGGAAACGGGGCGCTGAAGAGAGTCATGGTATTAGGCGAGTCGGGGGTGTTTGTGAAGGAAGAGGTGGTGCTGCCTCCGCTCCAGAGAATCACGCAATCTCGGCTGTCCTCCCCATGCTGTGAGACACTTTCCTCTTCATTGTCTCCCACGGCAGCGGAAATGAGTCTTCAGGGTCTCCGCGCCAGCAGAACCCACCTCTGCACTGCTGCACTGCCAGCAGTCGCAAGGCTCCTGGCCGCCAGCACAGGCTCTGAGGACGCCGATCAGCGGCCTGGCCTTCCCACACTTCTCTCTGGGGTGCTTCTCCTCTACTAACGCCCCCTCCACCAGGCCCTCACAGAGTTGTGGCTTCTGTGTGAACAGCCAACCTGACTCCTGGCCTCGATCACGCTGACTGTCAATCGCGGCTTCGCATGCCTGTCTCTCCCACAAGATTGCGCATTCCCTTAGGACACAATCCTGCCATACCCACTGCCCCATAATGTGGGACGATTAAATATGTTGAATAAATAAATGGAAGAATGAATAACTATACCCTCAGACAGTCTCTGATAAACTCAGATGAAAGTGAAAATTATTACCAGGGCCAAGGGACACTACTGCAGAGTATTCGCATTCTAAAAGCCTTTCACCAATCTAGTGAAAGGCATTGGAGAATTTTAAGCATCCTCTAATTCTTGGAGAATGGGAGGGAGAGGAATTTGGGGAAAGTCCAGTGGCACATCAGAGCAAAAGTACAAGGGGAGTCCTCAAGGCCAAGGTACAGGTGATAAGGTGGCACGTTATCTGTAGAGAATATAAAGGTGATAAGAAATCTGACCAAAATTAGTTTACCTTTATTATCGCTTGAACGAGCAATTTTAAATGATGTCATTGATAAAATACCCCTCACCTCAAAAAATCTTTAACTGGTCTAAATTGTAAGTAATTGCTGCATTTTACTTCTGATATTAATAAAAATATATATATAATATGTATATATATATATATATGAGTCAATGATTACATTTTTATAATTTATCCTTTAATGCACATTGTATTCTATATGGAATTTAATTTGGAGAAATCTCAATTATATAAATGGCCCCTATAATGCAGACTAAGTTACACATGTCCCTTTGGACAGTAAGTTTTTCCCACTTCAGAATCTCCTGTGCTTGCTTTGGGTGAAGTTCATGTCTACAGTCTCCATGGTGCTATGTGTTCTTGGATTTATTTTTATTTATTTATTTTTTTTACAATAGTCAGTACATCTCTAAGTTTTATTTATTTATTATTTTATTATTTTATTATTTTATTTTTAAAATTTATTTGGGTAACTGGTTAATACAATTATATAATTTTTAGATGTACATTATAATTTGACATCTATATCTTCCATTGTGTGATTACCACCCAGAGTCCATTTTCCTTCAGCTACCATATATTTGATCCCCTTTACCCACTTCACCCTTCCCCAACCCCCTTATATTTGGCCCTTTTACCCTGTCCCTACCTTCTTCCTCCCCCACTCCCTACCCTCTGGTAACCACTAGTTCATTGTCCATGTCCCTGAGTCTCTGTCCTGTTCATTTGTTGCTTTTAGGTTTATATCCCACATATAAGTGATATCGTGTGATTTTCAGTCTGGCTTATTTTGCTTAGCATGATTCTCTCGAGGTCTATCCATGTCATTGCAAATGGCAATATTTCATCTCTTCTTATGGCTGAGTAATAATATTCCATTGCATATATGCACCACATCTTCTTTAGCCAATCATCTATCGTAGGACGCTTTGGTTGCTTCCATGTCCTGGCCACTGTGAATAATGCTGCGATGAACATCGGTGTGCAAATATCTTTTCAGATATGAGTTTTCAATTCTTTGGGGTAAATACCCAGTAGAGGGATGGCCGGATCATATGGTAGATCAATTCTTAGTTTTTTGGGGAACCTCCATACTGTTTTCCATAGTGGCTGTACTAATTTGCAGTCCCACCAGCAGTGTATGAAGGTTCTTTTTTCTCCGCATCCTCTCCAGCATTTGTTATTACTCGTCCTGTTGATTATAGCTATTCTAACAGGTGTGAAATGGTATTTCATTGTGGTTTTGATTTGCATTTCCCTAATAGCTAGCGATGTTGAACATCTTTTCATATATTTGTTGGCCATTTGTATGTCCTCTAGGGAGAAGCGTCTGTTCAGGTCCTCTCCTATTTTTTGATTGGATCGTTTGTTTTTGTTATTGTTGTTCTTGCATTTAAACATAGATTCTAAATAAACAGTGATTGCAAAGACGAATTTGAATTTCAATCCTGTCACTCTATGTGACCACTTGGAGAGACTTTTTTTTTATATTTAATATTTAAATTTTAAAACAATGAAAAAGTGAGAAATATGAGGTGTAATATTTTTGTAGGTGCAAACTTTAATTCATACATGAAATGTTTTACTAATTTTTAATATCTTAATATAAAATATATTTATTATAATTGATAATTGTTTTGAAACTAAACAATGAATTCATATAAAGCTTAGTATTAGTGGTATGATTTCATAGTTGTCTAAATTATACTTTTTACAGTTCTTTCCATTTTATTCATATTCATTTACTCATTACTGGAAAATTATTTACATAAAATACTATTATATCAGATTGTAACCAAAGTATTTAACTTCAAACTGCTAGGTAGATATAAAATCTATTGCATAGTTGTGTTTTTTTCCCCTTTTTTCTACTCTAATATTTATTTTAGGCTATTATTATTATGATGATGATGAATAGATAAAATTCAAGAAAAGGGAAATTTTACGGTTTTTATTTTCTGGACATTATTATTCTTTTAATTTTACAATCGGTATTGAAAATAGTTTTGTTGTGTAGAGGAAGTGGTTGTTAATCTGTGATTCACTCCAGATGTCAAATATTCCAGTGAAATCACTGGGGAAACCCAGGGCACTAAAATCATACCATGTAAGCAATGTCACCCCAGACACCGCTACCACCTTGTTTTGCTTTTTCACTTTTCATCCCATTTCTCACTATCTGAAATTCTCTCCTTCTTTCCTATCTCTCTCTCCCCCTGCCCACTTCCAACTAGAATATGACCTCAGTAGAACAGAGACTGTGTTTGTCTTTGTATGATATGAGAAGGTGTTTAAAGAACAATTATTGGATTGACTAATTAATTAAACAAACTATACCTAAGGCAGATTTCTAATCCAGTCTGGCAATCTGACCCTCTTTATGGCACTTAAAGTCAGCGTGGGTGGACCTTCCCCTGTAGGCTTGCAAGTTCCACAGGGCCTCATCCTTTAATTAAGTTGCTATTTTTGCTCAGTGGTGCTATGATAGCTCAGGTCAAGTTGCTAAGGGCAACGTACCTTTGCTTTTCCATCCTCATCTACTTCCCGCAAAAAAAGTACAAAAAAAAAGATCTTTTAGAAGGTTCAGTTGTGAAAAGTCCCCAGAGGAAGAAAAATGCCTCCAAACTACGTTCTTTTGTAATCCAATTATAATTACAAAGATCTCAGTTCTACAATTTGAACAATTGCTTTTAGCTAACATATTAGCAGGTTTTAAAGGTATTTGCTTCTTAGTCATTTTTATAGTTTATTATGGGGTTATTGGGAGAAAAAAATAATCTTTTAAGACATAAAAAGATAGATTTCCAGGCTCTGTGATTTGCTATCCAACTTATTTGAGACTAGGAAGGCCCACAGGTAACATATTACAGCACTTTTTTATTATTATTATTTTTTTAATGTCTACAGTACCTAGTCTTCCTAGGTGGTCTCCCATCCAAGTACTAACCAGGACTGATCTGCTTAGCTTTAGAGATCAGATCACAGCACTCTTAAGGTGAGGCTGGCAGTGGGACCCTAGGTTTGATAATCATTAATTACTGCCTCTCCTACAACCTCACATTCACTAAATCTCCAGTTCTTACCTATTATCACTCCAAACTGTTTCTCAAATCTAACCCTTCCTTCCCTTTTATTAACCAACAAACTTCTGGTTTCCCTGACTTCAATATTGTTCCCAATCCCCCAATTCATTCTACTCAAGGCTAACAATCAGACCACGGCCCTCACTGTATAAAACACTTCAGTGGTTCCTCTTTGCCTAGGAAGGAAGGTTCAGGCTCCTTAAAGAGACATAAAAAGGCTCTCCAAGAAAGCACCTCCTATTTCTTGTCCCTCATCTTGCACTTGATCCAATATATTCCCAGTGTTACCGATTCATTTTCCTTGTGCTGGACACTTCAAAGGCCAATATTCAAAATGTCAGAGTTTGGAGTAGGGAAAAGTTTATTGATGGAGAAGTTTGGGAGGTGGGGAAGGCTTAGGATTTCAACAAATCCATCTTGAGAAAGCTCAGAATTCAGGCTTCTTTTATGTCAGCAGGAGGGAGGATGGGCGGGGCAAAGAGGCATATGACTACCGAAGACATCTAGACACCAGTAAGATCCAAGAAGAGCTCAGAATCTCTAAATCTCTGTTCCTGCTCCATTGACCTCTGCTGATTTGAGTCTGGTCTTAAGGGTCCTGCAAATCTTTGATAAACAAACATTATTTTATATACATTTCCCCACCTCCTAGAGAGAGTCGCCCCCTGGCAAGGGGCTATTCTTGCAAAAACTCAAGCCTCAGACAGAATTTCTCTAATAATTAGCATATCTGTAGCAGGAGCTATTTGCCTGAAGGCCATGGGAGAAATGCAGGCTAGAATTAAGACAGAGTCAGAGAGAGTGAGCATTTCACTCTGTTACCCCAGCTCTTGTGGTTCTCTGAACATCCAATGAGGCTTCTCACCTCTGTGTCTGTGTGTAGGTTGACCTTATGTTCATAATGCCCTTACCCAATCCTCTTTTCTCTGGCTGATTTCAACTTAATGTTGTTGTCCAGTATAATTATTTGCATATGGACCCATTAACTTTATTAGACTATGGACTTCCCGCTGTCAGAGACTGTATCTTATTCTTTATCTTAGTCCCTAGAATCGTTTCTGGGACATGTTGGTACTTAATAGGTGCTCATTGAATGAATTAATTAAGTAAATGAATATATGAATGACAAAATAGTTTTTTTCAACTTAAGCATATATTCTTAGAAAAATCTAAAAGTTACATTTCATTATACCTTTGAAGAAGTGCTGCAATGTAAAAACAAAGTCATAGGAATGTGAGATCACCCTGGTCATTCTGGGGAAAGTTTGCCCAACAGCCAGTCCAACCCCTCTATGCCTGGCTTTCTCAAGTGCCAGGAAGGGACTCATGGCCCCGATTTGCATGGAGGATGTTTTTCTCTAGGGCTGCTTATTTAGCACTTCTCACGGGCACTGAAATAACTTACTTATCACTGGGTCTGGTTTCACCTAAGTTCACAGCAGAAACAGAGATACAATGAGCTGGAGACAGGACATGCTTGTTGTGGAATTTACTGAAATCATGGTCTTGATCTGCAAGCTTCTAGGGTTATCTATTTAGTTCCCTGACATTAAATCTGTGTTTCAGAGGACAACTTTTTCAACCTACATGCGTTCCATGTCCTCGTTCAGTCCCATTAGCTGTCCATCCCCCACCTCTACACTTACTTGGCTCTGAGGGGTTGGTTCTCAGGGTTAAGAGCATATATTTCGACAAAGCTTCCCAGTTACTCTAGTATGTCCTCAGCCTCATTCTTCTAAACACAACCCACCTGGACAGATGATCAGACTATCCCTTCACTCATGAAGTGCTGGGCAGCTGGTTTTTCCAGGACTGGACACTTCACTATTCCTTTTATCACACACAGTTCAGCCTCAACATTTCTGTAGTGTTTCCCTAAGGGAACCGTAAGAACAAGTCACATCGTGGGTCATTAGAAAAGACATAATCAGATGCGGAGGAAAACGTGAATTAGAGAATTCCAGAGAAATGAAGACAGACTGGTCTAAGCTTGCACAACCCAAAATAGGGTTTTTCCAGGCCAGGAGCATGCCAAGAATACACTGTAGCACCAAGCCTGCAACCGTGCGGTAAGAGTACACTTTTAATCTTTAACAAAGATCCCCAAAGGTAGAAGAAAAACAAACAAACAGAGACTAGGGATAGCAACTGCCACCTACAGTTCTTTAATAAAGTTGGGATTGTGCAAACACTGTAACAGAGCAAAGCAACCATAGGCAGACATTGTCTTCATGACACTCCTGGTGGCTCTGAAGTCTAGAAACTCAGCTCTCAAGATGTTTCAGGAATTTCCCAGACCTCTCATAAAAAAAATAATAATAAAATTAAACTTTTATTTGTTAGTCACCCATTGACATTTATTGAGTTCCCTCCACAGGTCAAGCACCTGGCTAAAAGACTGTATCACTTTTGTTCCCTATTTACTATATTCCCAACACTTAGTACAGTACCTTGCAAATAGTAGGTGCTCAATAGAATGTCCAATAAACTTAAAAGAAGACCAATTTCCAGCATGGCAGCTTGAGAAGTTCTACAGTCCTGTTTCTTGGTGAAATTGGTGGGGCAAAAAAAAATTTAAGCCATTTAAAGCCCCTGGGAATGGTCGTAAGGGCATATAGTAAATGAAGGAACATCTGTGCGAGAAAATCTATAAAAATTCCCTGAGAAAAGGGAGTCTGCAGTATTTGAGCCAAGGCCACTCCCTTCCTACCCCACTCCCAGGTCAGCAAGGCAGAGACTCCATGCCATACCGGGGGAGCCAAGAACACGGCTTCCTCTCCTCCAGCTCTCAATTGAAGGGCTTTGTTTCTAGGAGGAGCAAGACATGAGCACTTTTTAAATTAAATTTGTTGAAGTGACATTGGTTAATAAATTATATAGGTTTCAAGTGTACAATTCAATAATACGTCATTTGTATATTGCATTGTGTGTTCACCAAAGTTAAGTCTCCTGTCACCATATATTTGACCCCTTTACCCTTGTCTACCTCCCCTCAGCCCCTCTTCCCTCTGGTAACCACTGCACTGTTGTCCATGTCCATAAGTCTGTTTGTCATGTTCGTTTGTTGCTTTCAGTTTTATATCCTAATATAAGTGAAATCATATGTTCTCAACTTTTTCTGCTTGTCTTATTTCACTTAGCATGATAATCTCAGAATCCATCCATGTTTTCACAAATGGCAGTATTTCATCTTTTCTTATGGCTGAGTAATATTCCATTGTATATATGCACCACATCTTCTTTATCTAGATTTTGGATAAAGAATGGAATATTACTATCTATTGAAGGATACTTGTCTTGGCCACCATGCATGACGCTGCTATGAACATCAGGGTGCATATATCTTTATGGATAAATGTTTTCAAATTTTGGAGATAAATACCCAGAAAAGGGATTGCTGGGTCATATGGTAATTCTATTCTTAATTTTTTGAGGACCCTCCATACTGTTTTTCATACTGGCTGAACCAATTTACATTCCCACCAGCAGTGTATGAGGGTTCCCTTTTCCCCACAACCTCTCCAACACTCGTTATTACTTGTCCTGTTGATTACAGCCATTCTAACAGGTAAGAGTTGATATCTCGTGGTTTTGATTTGCATTTCACTAATAGCTACCAAAGTTGAGCATCCTTTCATTTGTTTGTTGGCCCTATGTATGTCTTCTTGGGAGAAGTGTCTGTTTAGGTCCTCTGCCCATTTTTTAAGTGGATTGTTTGTTTTATTTTTATTGTTGAGTCATATGAGTTCTTTGTATATTTTAGATATTAAGCCCTAACCAGAGGTGTTGTTTACAAATATCTTCTCCCATTCACATGGTTGCCTCTTTGTCTTGTCCCTGGTTTCTTTTGCTGTGCAGAAGCTTTTTAGTTTGATATAGTCTTATTTATTTATTTATTTTTGCTTTTACTTTTCTTGCCTTTGAGGGCCAATTCATACAGTCCTCTCTAAATCCAAGGTCCATGAATTTAGTAGCTATGTTTTCTTCTGTGCAATTTATTGTTTCAGGTTCTATATTCAGGTCTTTGGTTCACTTTGAGTTGATTTTGGTATATGGTGATAGATAGCAGTCTAGGTTCATTCTTTTGCATGTGGCTTTCCAGTTTTTCCGGCACCATTTATCGAAGAGGCTTTCTTCTCTGTTGTTTTTGGCTCCTTTAGGACATGAGCATTTCTCATTCTGCCTCAGCTCCTCATTGCTGAGGACAAGTTATGGGAGAGTGCCATGGAGCTCCCTTGAGCCCCTTCTCCTGGAAGGTAAACTTTACCTTGAGTGCAGTACTTCTAAGAATACAGGGTCCTCCATTACTTTTTTTTAAAGCCTACAACACCTGTTATTCCTAGGTGGTCTCCCATCCAAGTACTAACCAGGCTCGACCCTGCTTAGCTTCCGAGATCAGACGAGATCTGGCATGTTCAGGGTGGCATGGCTGTAGCCTCCATTACTCTTAACCTGGCTTATAAGACAGCGATTCCATGCTAAGAGAGGGAAGCTGGGAGGATCTCAGGCTACTGCCCCCTGTCTACCAAGTACTCAACACCTAGAGCAGGGGTGTCACTCGTGAAAACGGATGCTATTGTTCCCACTCCCAGCTCCAGAGACTTGGCTCAGAGATTTTGTCTTGAGGGAGAAACAAAACATAAAACAGATAATCTCTTCCCAAAGGAAATGGCTTCATCTGCAGCAGAGCATAGAGAAGTTCAAGCCAAAGGGAACTCTCAGGAACAGAGGATGTTGTAGTCAGAGGCAATTGGAGGAGGTTTGTGGATTTGGTAAAGACAGAGGTTAAACTGTAGGCCGGCTAATTTTTTGAAGAGAGCCAAGGAGGGAAATGGCTGGGAGGACTCCTCCTGGGGTCAGAACGAATATCAAGCAGCGACCTTCAGGAACTTTTTTTTCAAGGGAACCTGGATGTAATTGGTTTTGTCTGTGGAGCAATTTATGCCTCTAGGATATTGTGGAAAATAATGAAGCAATTAATCAGCCAGCAGTAGTGGAACCGAAGAGCTGGGAGCGGTCAGGGAAAGAGAAGACTAAAGCACTACCCAACCCACTGTCATCCCAGGTGTCTGGATATATCTAACTCCCTGCTTCCCTGAGGAACAACATCAGAAGCTTAACACTGTGTGTCGGAAGTGGAGGAGGGACAGGGAGGTGGAGGTGGGAAGAGGGGGAGTGAAACACCCCCAAGGTAAGCCAGCCAGTCACTAAAAAGCAAAACAAGCAAATAGTAATAACAAGCTTTGGGGTGGGGGAGGAGGAAAGCACCCCTAGTTGCTACAGTATGACCAGTTTCCAACAAAAAAATGACAAAACATGCAAATAAACAGGAAAATATGACCAATATACTGGGCAGACAATGGAAACAGCCTGTGAGAACAAACAGATGGTAGAATTAACAGAAAAGGACTTCAAAGTTGCCATAATAAATCTGTTCGAAGAATTAAAGGAAACCATGGTTAAAGAAGTAAAGAAAGATATGATGATAATGTCACAGGAAATAGATAATACCGATAAAGAGATAGACGTCAAATAAATTAATATATGAATGAATGAATGAATGAGTAAATGAAAGAATATAGATTTTTTGCAGTAGGCCCCCCCCTAACATCTGCAGATACTAGGATAAAAGTAAAAATGGAGGCCTGTCTACCAGGTGTTTTATCCTCACTCTTTGAAAAATGTACTTTATAATGACTCAGACACTTGAGGTATAAGTGAACAACCCAGCCCACCAATTCCAAGCTTTATCTCCCAGCTTTTCTCCAAGAGCTGCTTTTGGCCACTGGAGACACATCTGTCCTCAGACCCAGGAAAGAGGCCTGTGCAAGCCCTGGAGGTGGGCTGAGAGCCATTTATTTGAACAGGAATCTCTGGGTTTCTGGCACCCCAGAGCACGGTCTAGTGAGAACAATAGTTCTCAAACTTGTGCAGGCAACAATCAAGAAGGCTGTTAAAACACTGATCGCTGGTCCTGCCCCTCAGAGTTTTGATTCAGTAGTTCTAAGTTAGGGTCCAAGAATTTGCATTTCTAACAAACTCCTAGGTGACGTGATGCTGCTGTTCTGGAAACCACATTCTGAGAACCACTGAGCTAGGGACGAGAAGGGCCATGGGCTCTGGGTGGGCACAACACCATTGCCCTTCGAGAAGGGCTTCAGCTGGAGGATAGCCAGAGCAGAGCCTTCTTAAGCACAGGACCCTCTTGTCCAATGCTACTTGGCAGCAGCAGAATATACCAGGCAGCCTGGGAGATTGCAGGAGATAATGCATAATGGGGTGCTAGCACCTCTGAATGCAGCATTCTTCGACCCCACAGTTCAATCATTTGATCAAGAGACGAACTTCACTCCAAGTGCCAGGGGGCACAAGGATGCTCTCATTCTTTCTGTCACCAGTCATGGGACAGCACAGAAGCAGGGTCAACTGAGGTTCCACTGAGAACAGGGATTACTTTGTTCACTCTGAAAAATGCTAACTAAAAATGCTAAAGTTATTCAAACACAGAATCTTTTTCTGGACTATCATCTATTAACATCACATGCAAATATTTTGGGAACTATGTTACTGCCCTGTTCTAATGGGAGGTTCAACCTCCTCATTCATCAGACTATTAAAAAGGTAACCAAGTGATCAAACAAAAGACTTATTTTCTTACTTTTCCTAACCCAGGCTTAAGAGTTGTCAAAGGACTAAGCTGTGAGCAGCAGAAGGAAAAGCAAATGACATGGTTGAATCACAATGTCCGCTGTCTGTCCCTAAAAGTGGAGGAGTGGTTCTGCAGACATTTGAATAAATGCCACCCTGGCTAATTGAATTTTTCGCCCAACAAGTTGATTTTATGATCTAATCTATAGCTGTAGTCTTACTTTACATCGGACACAGAGAAGCAGGAGTAAGCTAGTTCTTTTTTTCTTTTTTTTTGTTTAAGTTCATGCATTCTTTCAACAGGATTGCCATGTCGAAGGTCTGAAAACACCATCACAAAAGAGCTGCAATAAGCTAATCTTTCTCAATGGGCCCCTACTTCACCCACAACAGACTTTCGCATCTTGAACTTCTTTTTCTTCTCTGTTTGTCAGGAGGTCACCGTTAGCCTTATTTTCCAGAGCAAGAGCCAGTACACTGGAAGTGACTTTCTCAAGGCCACAAAATAGGGCCTCACCTGGCCCCTGGATGACCGTCTCTCTCAGGCCTCTGGTGGAGCAGCTTGGAGGTCATGTGTGCTGGAAGATGAAGGGTTAATGGGCAGTGTAGTTTCTTGAAATAAAACCCCCTGAATTCGCTCAAGGACATCCTTTAAATTCCTTTCCTCCAGCACTTTGTTTGCAAGCCCATAAATAGCTCCTCTTCAAACACAGACTGAAAGCCCAACCTAATAAAAGAAGCAAAACTGTTTCTGGGCTGAAGGCTTATTGTATTTGCACAGGTCAGAGCAATAGTGTTCACTCTGATTTCAGATTAAATAAAAGGCAAAGAATCCAAGTAGAGTCATCTCGTTCTTGAGATTCCCATAAAATGGGGCCATTTTTCTTCCCCCACTGCCACTGCACACTGGGGACTAGAAGGCTGCCTGTTCTCCAGCAAGTACAGACTGAGATGCTCAGATGCCCTGGTTGTAACAGCAAAGGAACAGTTAGGGGACACTTGAGCTAAGAATTAGCAAAAGAAAGTGTCTCCTGCTTTGTTGCTGGAACTCGCCTTAGACCACTAGCAAACAGCGATGGCGGTAGATGACAGAGGAAAGGGACCTTTCGGTAGGTTGCTGTCTAAGAACAGGCCGCATGCTGTGTTTTTATGCTGACTTATAACTACAAGAGCTGCTTACGTGTCCTCTGATTCAATCTTCTAAATTTACAAATACGAAAATTTAAACCTGGAGCTTTTGAGAGACTTGCCTTAGGTAGGTAGTAGGTAGGCAGGTGGTAGGTAAGTAGGAGGAGATGTGTAGGTAAGAAGTAGATAGGTAGAAAGTGTGAAGGCAGGTATGTAGGTAGGTAGGAAGTATGGAGGGAGAGAGGTAGAAGGTAGGTAGGAAATAGGTAAGTAGGTAGTGGGTAGGTAGGTAGATAGGAAGGAAGTAGGGAAGGAGGAAGTTAGTAGGTAGATGGAGACTCTACCAGGAGTAGAGGGAGCCAGGTCACCTCATCTGGCTATAGCTAGACATCTTTATATGCACACAAAGAAATCAATAAAAGATTTAGACCATGTATGGAAACTTCTCAATTCATTATTAAAAGAGCAAAGTGACTCTCTGAGGCGACTGGTTAAACTGCGAAAAAGAATGTCGGAGAGACTTTGGACAGAGCCCTAAATAAGTGACTTGCCAGTAACTCTTGTAATATTCTCTTCTCTTTTTCTTCAGTGTTCCCCAAATTTTATATTTAGAAAAAAGCAAAATAAAGTGATTTTTATGACTTTTTCCAATAGTTTATGAGTGTCTCAGGTTCCCAGCTGCTTTGTTCTAGGCTCTGTTCGTATTACCAATGGCTCTTGCCTGTGACACAGCATGAAGTGAATGTGGACATAGCAAGTTGCTAACACTGGTGAAAAAGAAACACAACTCAGTAGATTATTGAATTAATTAAAAGAAAAAGAGGCTGAGACACTGCCCTGAAGAAAAAAAAAAGCAACACGTCCTCCGATGTCTTGTCTTGTGGCAGCAGTAGGCACAGATGGCCTGTTAGAGACAAAAACTTCTATGCAGTAAGAAGAGTCGCCTTCAGAAATACAGCTTCCATTATTTCAGGAGGGCATTTAAGGACACTGATTCTTGGCTTCTGGACCTTGCAGGGCAGAATTAGCCTGTCTGCCTAGTGCTGACATCCACTAGAGGGAGTCAGGGGCTTTCTGTGGATATCTAAGGGGTGGGGGTGAAGGGGTACCAAAAAAGTCCAAAAACCACTGTTATCTGAACTACAAACAGAACGATGGCAGCTGGGAGAGGATTATGTGCCGGATGGAGGTGTCACTTCTGCCTTGGACATGTCTCTCTTTAGAAAAGGCTTAATTCATGGATTTAGCTCTTCCTTCAACACACAATCATTTAGGGACACTATATGGTGAGAACAGTGGGCATCGACACACACAGAAGGGCCAGCCTTACTCCTATTTTGAAATGATGTATGGGAAGTAGAAGCTAAGAAGCCTGTGACTTCGATTTACTAGTGGGAAACTGGTCAGCTTTCAACTCACCTTCATCTAACCTGAGTGATAACCGAATCACGTCTAACAAGTCAACAGCATCTCCTCCATCTAACTCTGTCTCTGGCCACACTCAAAGGTAGTTGTTAACCTTAGAGGCCAGCACATCAAGTAAGAGAGCCTTTTCCCTTAAAAATGATAGCTTCTTCCTGTAACTAATTCCTGCACTTTAGTGTTAAGACATTTCTTGGGCTCTTTAAGAATCCTCTATTAAAACATCACAAATATGTGAGGAAAAGGTATGTTACAGTATTATTTACAATAGCATAATCAGAAAGAGACTAGATGTTTCATACCAAGGGAATAGTAAAATAAATTATGATGAAACTGCCGGATATAATATGATGACTCCATTAAAATTATGTTTTAATAATAATTTTAATGACATGAGAAATGATTTTTAAAAAGTGTTGAGTAAAATATAGCATATTGTAGATCTGACATAGAAAATGATCTCGTTTTTAATTTTAAAAAAAGAACAAAAACACCAAAATGTTAGGATCAATATCTCTGAAAGAGAAAGTTACACGTGGACTTACATTTTCTGTCTTATTTTTTGTGTTTTCCAAAAAAACCTTGCTACAATGAATACTTACTAATTTTATCATCAGAAAGAATTTATTTTATACGGCTGAGAAAATTGATAGCTTACTTTTTGTAATGGTCAAAAAGGGAGATTTAAACTGCAAATGAAGAACAAGGGATGGTTGATGGGAGGGTGCAGGGGCAGACCCGCGGAGAGCAGGAGGGGACTGAGGGACAGAAAGGAAAATTGAGAAACAGATGGTGATAGGACACTAAGGACTCAGCCTCAGCCAATCATTGTTCTCCAGGATCAAAAAACAGAAAAAAAAAAAAAAAATGAATGACAATATTATTGAAAACAATGCTTAATGAAAATAAGCCCTTTTAATAAGACACAAATTAATATACGGTCTTTAAGATCTTTGCTTTGATGGCTTTGCAAGGCAGAGAAAATAAAAAAATTCGTTACTATTTAAAATTTAATTTTTACTCTGCTTAGTTCAATTCGCATTGATTATGAATGTCCCAAATACTGTTTATTAAGTTCTAACTGGTTTTCTGTACTTCACAGAATTTATTTGATCATTTGCAAATGTCTGTGAATAGGTGTGTTTTACACATAGAAAGACATTTGCATTATATACCATGGAATGAATGAATATATTTGGCATAGAAGAAAGGGAACATTACTTGGTAAAGTGATGTTAGCAGAAAATTACTATCTGGATGAACGTGCAATTCAAACAGGTTGCTATCTGAAAGAAAGCTTAGAGATGTCTTCTTGTCTAGGTGCAGGACGTTCTTCTTAGAGCTGGTTTCTTTCCAAGACCTTGGTTAGGCTATGGGCAGTCCAGAGAGGCAGCGTCCGGATGGAGAACAGTCTGGGAAGAAAGAGGCAAGAAAACTAGAATGGCTGACTAAGGATATCTGGAAACTTGCAAATAATACCTAGGATTTTGCTATTGAGCAAACAACATTTGTACCGGCAACTTTAACATGTGTATTCCACCTGGCTGTAGGGGAGGAGAACAGGTCATCAGGGTCTGAAATAAAGGGAAAGGAAAAGAGAAGATTATCAAAATTGGGAGCATAAATAAAGGATTTATCAGTGGACAAACCTGAGAAGCTCAAGAGTTTAAGCAATCGAAGATTATAAGTAACGAGCAAAAACAAAACAAAACAAAACACAGAGAAAGTTGGAGAAGTAAGAAAAAGAGTTCTGTCGTGTCAAAAGGCCCAACAGCTTAATAAAACTTTAGTTCCATCCAATGATGAAACATGAAATCATTCTCCCTGTTATCCTCATATTACCTTCAAGCCACGGCCCACATTGTGGGGGGAAAGGAAACCATGAAATTGATCATTTTGGCCATGTAGACTAATCTCTAGACTTTGAACTTGTAAATGGTCCTATGTCACTCTCCAACTCTCTTATCTCTTTGTGGTGGATCTTGTTGATCTGCCTAGACCTGAAATTGTAAATGATTAACTGCTGGAAACTAAATGTCTAATCCTTTTGGCAGTTTCAGTTTCTCCAAATGGATACATTCCCTCCACAGCCAATATTGTACTGTTTCGTTTTGTTTAGTTTTCAGAGAAATTTTTCTTTCAAACTATAAGATTGGTCCCTTTGGAAAGTGTATTTTCATTTTATTCGTAATTTCTTTAGCCCAAAGAATCACTGTGCTGTTTCTTCAGGGTAACACGTAACGACCTCGTCATCGTGCCTAAGTGCAATTATCACAGGCTCCTTGGAGCCAGACCAAGGAACTAGCGTGCAGCCAGGGCGAAGAGAAAGCCACGAGAAGGTGCTTTCCCTGGGGAAAGGAAAAAGACATTTCAGGCTCAGGAGGGGAAAAAAGTCAACTCTCCTTCCCCCAAGGAATCAGAGCTATCGCTACTACCAAATAGGAACTGTATGGTGGGTTCTCTGAGAAGAGATCTCAATATATTTGAAAATGTATGACAGAATTAGAGACCCAAATAGATGGTATTAAGCCATCTCTTAGTAATTAGACACCAGGAACAACCTGTTCCCAGCGACCCCTTGGTTACAACAAATGTTCACACCTCCATTCTAATTCCCTTCTGCCTCAAAGAGGAAAAAGAAGAAACCAGGATTAGTCCAAACAACAAAATGAACATAAATAAGCTCAGAGATAAACTGTATTTAAATGAAGTCTTTAGAGGCATGGAGTTTTTAAAATAAGAAGACTACAATATAGAAAAACTCAACAATGCCCAACCATGTCAACTCAGGCTTTCTAGAAGCAGAGCCTAAAATGAGGATTCCTGATCCAGAGACTTGTCGGCTTGTGCTTTCCGAACAGGGTAGTAAGGGAAAGGAGTAAGTTGGGAGGGTGGTGGGGGGACCTGAGGAAGAATATAGCCTTAGCTTGAGTAAGGCTTCGGTATGGCTCCCACTGGGACATCCTGGAGCACAAATTGCACCACCTTGAAGTGAAAGGGCTGGCCTGTGCCCATCTGTCATCTGCCAAGGTCTGCTAGAGTGGGTAGGTGGGCTATGCAGGATCCCAGGCTGGCTGGGACAGAGTGAGTGGGGCTTCTCCAGAATGGGGGCAGCTGTCGGTTGTTAGCAGCTACAGGATGGTGCACTGGCTGGTAAAGAGGATCTGGGTGGGGCGCCAATGGCATCTGCTGTACCAAGCAGGTGTTAGAAAAACAGCATCAGGCCATAACCCGATGAACAGAGCAATACCTTGGCTGGATAGAGAAGTGGCTGAACGTGTTAGGAAGCTTCTATAGACATTCACTAAAATCTATTTCCATCCCATCAGAATGAAAGTCTCCCCTCTTTTTTTTTGATGTGCGGAGGATAAAACAATAGTAGGATTATCAGGTAATGAATCAGACAAATGTGGGCCAGATGCCTACAAGCTCTTCTGAGCTTTATAATATGCAGCAAGTTACTACTTTCTCTAAACTTCATTATTCTCATTTACAAATTAATAAAAATATAAATAAATTTATTATTAGAGATACTACTACGACTTTGGCATTAAACAAGATTTTGTATTTTAATGAGCCTAGCCCAGTACCTGGCACACGGTAAAGGTTCTATAATTAGGAGTTAATTATTATTAATTTGGAAGGCAATTTTCCAACAATACGTATTTGATTGGAATTGTTAAAGGGTGCCACATCAATGGGAAATCTCATAATTACACCAACATCTAACATAGCATGTCTATGGTACTTTGCAGGGTACTAGTACTTACATAATGTGGTCTCGCTGACCCGGTTATACAGCTGAAGAAACCGAGGCTCAGCTCAGAAAGCACATTAGGAAAAGGTTCTGGAACCACTGGAGGTCTCCTGAAGATCTTGGTGTTCACAAGTTTCATCCACTCCTGGGGGCAGATCTGTCAGCTTTTCCAAGGGCTTGGGTGACCTCCAAATTTCATGTTGAAAAGTACTGCTTAGTATTTTTTCCATCCTGGAATGAAAGAATCACTAAATCAACAAGAGAACATCACATATTCAATGGCTTTCCAAAGTTTAAATGTTGATCTGTCTGTGTTGCTGGCAGAGCCAGGCTCATTGGGGCCCTTATGCCACAGAGTTAGCACAAGGACTGAAGAAACTCATACCTTTCTGTCTGAGAATCAGGATCTATAATCCAAAAGCAGTAAGAGGTAGCAGGAGACTCAACCCAAATAACCTTTATTTAGTCTTTCAACTAAAAAACTGGTCAACAGGAGTGAAAAAAAAACCTAAAATATGAACACACATTGCTTTGCAATGTGCCATTGGAAAAAGTGAGGTAGGTCCAAGTTTTCTCTTCAAATAACTACTTCAAAAGCAAAATTAATCTTTTTTCTTTTTAAAACTACATGATAGTATAGAACAATTTAGCTTATTTTTTCCCTACTGAATATTTTTGAATATCATGTGTTCGTTCATGTAGTCAAAGCACAAATTAGTTCACAAGGATCAATAATTTCTTTTTAAGTCACAATTTTCCTTGGTAATCTAGTCCTAAGCTTTACTATTTTTTCTTCCAGAATTTATTCCTCATATTGGACCCGGACTATTTCTCTCAGAATTGTCTCACTTCGTCTTCGGAAAAAATAAAGAACATTATCTTACTAAATACAATTAAATAGAATGCCTTCGCCTATGTGAAATGCTCTCTCAGATTTCTCCTATGTAATTTAAATAATTACAAATTTCCAATTTCTTTGTCTCCTCCTTATACATTATTGTTGATACGCAGGTGATAGCCGTTGTTTCCAAAGTTGTAAGTAGTTCGGAGATCAGGTGATCCAGGACTGCTACTGTCTTTCCAAGTTCTTGGTCGTTGGTCAACAGTCTTCCTCAGAGAACCTGATTCAGGGCCACCTGGGCAGCAGCCATCCAGGATACCCGGGAGGCCCCAGTCTCTTCTGAGCATAGTGGTTAAGTGGTTTGAATGCCATCTGTGCCAACTATTGCTTCTTCATACTTGGGTAGTAATTAACTAACACCTCTGTGGTTATAAAATGAGGTTAATAATTGTATCTATTTCATAAAATTTTTATGAAGGTAGAATAAGACAAAACTCTGACATAATAGACACCACCAATATTAGCGATTGTTAGAATAAACTTTAATTCTTGTTATTATGTACTCATCTGTTACTTGCTTGAGTTTTATCGATAAATGAAACAATATAACATTTTGAATTCACACATAATTCTCCCACATACTTTAATTTTCCCTTTTGAATGTGTTGATGTCATGAATGTCATTGACATTCCTGGGCCAAAGATATATATCTTGTGTCCCTAGAGCCATTCAGAGAAATTTCTGGCTAACTCACACCTAGTCTGGAGTACACTAGTCCTCTGAGTAGCGCACTCAAGTCTTTAGGATATGCAGGAGAAAAAGTAAGACTTCTAGGAAGCTCCTCTTCTAATGGCCATGTATAATTGATCTCTGGCCCAGGTTCCAGAAGAGATTAGTTCAGAGGGAAATTCAACAGAGCAAGTATTTTTTAGATTTAGAATAATGGAATCCCCCAACATTATGGTTGGAAGAAATCTCTTAGAGGTCATGTCCATCTGATGCATAAATTTTCTTTACAGTATTCTTGAAAAGTAATCATTTGGTTCAGTCAACTTCAGGCAGGTCGACTTGGTGGAAAGTTGTTCCATATTTTGAGCTAAAATATGATGACGTCTCTTCTGCCCTTAATACCCCCATATCTCTGGGCTGAGTCAGACCTCTCTGCCATGGGACAGATCTCACTCACTGAAAACATCCATCTGGTCCCCTCCATCCTCCTCACCATCCTTCAGATCTTCATTTTCTTCAAAATAAATATCCCCATTAAAATGAGAGAAAAAAAAAAAACAACCCTTGAACTTAAATTAATCCCTTTGTGTACCATTATAAGCAAAGAAAGGTTATTAAAAATCTTATTATAAACGCACACACACACCAACGCACATTTTAACCCCGCCCTAGCCACTGTTTTGTAGCCAAGAGCTTACAGTGGTTTTTCCTCGTATTTATTCCTACCCAGCAGGACTGAAAAAAAAAAACAGATGTTTGGGGCCAAAAAATGTAATAGAATGCACTGAATATTGCCATTCTATAGGTAACTTCGTATGTGTTGCGTTTCATACAGTACAATAGCTTGCTTGGATATGCTCAGAGTTCCCAGAGTCAGTGGAGGTCGCTACACCCCTTTCAAAGATCCCCATTCCAAGCTCCTTCTCCCCAGCCTTGTTTAAAGCACGTAACAACATAGGTCACTTGGGAAGCCATTGTTGTTTTCCACGATTACAGAGACCTTTTAACTTATACCTTCCTTAGCTTGACAAATGTTTTTTAGTTTTAGAGGGGAAATTATTCCATGGAAAGAAACTACTGAGTTTTAATTTTATGATGCTAATAAGCATCAGAAATTATGATGCTAATAAGCATATTTAAATATTATAACACTAATAAGCATATTTAAGGAACAATTAACAGTGAAGAGGTTATGACTACAGCCATGGTGGACATGGGTGGTAGGACACAGAAAAACACAGAGTAAAGCATTTCTCAGTAGCAGAGTGAGTTTCCTTACTTAATATTCAACTTAAGATATTTTTGAGGAACAATACATAAACTGGGAGGGCCTAGATGGCACGTGTGGTCATTATTCTAATGTCCTGATGGGCAGATGGTACCCAGACAGAGTTGATTCATTTTGGATATGTCTTTACTTAAAGATACACTGACGTATTTTTTTCCCAAAATGTTGCATTATATAGAATATCTTAAAGCTCAAGGTTATTTTGATTTCATTATTTAGGAGAAGTGGTAAGTAATTCAGATAGGTACTTGACTTTCTCACAGCTACCAATATTTTAGAGTTCTTGCAGTATTGCTTAAACTAAGAAAATTCTAGCCTCTTGAGAATTATCTCCAGGAAAGTTTTTATAAACTCAAAGACATAACATTATTCCTCATCTAGAATTTTAGGATTTAAAGGTAAATTTTCATACAGACTTTGACTATTGAGATTCTTCTCTTCCTCCTTCTTTACAAATACAGAATCTTATAGACAAGAAATGAAATTCTCAGTCTATTCAATGCCAAAAAGGCAAGAATTGCTAAAATATAGTTGTGGCTTTTTTAAGTCCATGCTATTTCCTTCATTAAAATATTATGAGCCTGATAGTCTCTTGGAAATCCTTAAAATTATTCCATTACAAACTCATAATAACATACAGTTGTGAGTGAGGCACCCTTAAAAGTTTAATTTCAATATCCAGCTGTTGAGATGCTTGATGTCATTTTATTCACTCTATTCTTGACATGGCACATTAGAAAAAAATTAAAACGAAACCCCGGTATAATGAGATTGAGAATGTTATTTTCTTATCAACTTATACAGTAGTCCCCACTTGTCTGCAGGGGTCATGTTCCAAGACTCCTAGTGAATACCTGAAACTGGATATTACCAAATCCTATATATAGTCCATTTTTTCTCCCATACATACGGACCTATGATAAACTTTAATTTATAAATTAGGCAACTTCATAGATAGAAGATTTGTTTTTACCATAGATCTTAGCAACCACAGCATGCAATTTCTTTTTTTTTCTTATTAAGTTGAGAACTTTCAGCTTTTCACTTAAAGGAAGCACTTTCCGCTTCTCTCTGGCATATCCCAATGGCCAGCATCACTACTCTTGTGCTTTGGGCCACTGTTAAATAAAATAAGGTGACTTAAACGGAAGCACTTCAAAACTGCGACAGGCGGTCTGATAACCCAGTTGGCTACTGACTGACTAACAGGCAAATCTCTTATCTTGTGGGTAAATCAAATTTATCATGTCACTGACTTCTGCTGAAATAACTTTGGAGAAGGAAATTTCACTGAGGCAGCACATTTCATTTTTTTAAGAGTCACAGTAATGCTTCTATATACTGAGCTGAATCTTATCTAGAATTTCCAAATCAAACTTAGTTTACTCCTCTTTCACGTGACTATGATTTGCCCATTGTATGATAATTCTCAAAGACTTCCCCCAGGTGTCTCTTCGAGGAGCCAAGGATCCCTAATTAGTTCATGCATTTGTTTATTTATTTATTAACTATTTATTGAGTATCTATTATGTACTAGGCACTGGGGACATAAAAACAAGGAAAAAAAAAAAAAGACATAGCTTCTACCCACAAGGAGCTAATGGTTTTAGGTGGAGATAAACACATAAAAAGAAATTTACTATACAATATGTACTTATACTTCCATAGAAGTTGACCAGACTTTGTGACAATTTAGAACAGGGATGTATTCTCTTGGTTTGGGGGTAGGATAGTAACCAGAGAAACCCCCTAGAAAAGACGACACTTGAGTTTTGATGATCAAGTTGGAGTTAGCTAGGTGACTAATAAAAACAATGATTACATTTTCTATGTGCCATTGTATCTTAAAGCTATACTCTCATCAATCCTTAGTAATATAGTGAAGACTGACTCTCCCCCCCATTTTATAGTTAAGAAAATGGAGGTTTAGAAATGGTATGTGCCTTAAGAGAGTTCACACAGTTAAGTATAGAATTCTTACCTAGGAGAGTGTTTCCAGCCAAGAAAACAGTATATGACGTCTTAAAAAGAAAATAGCCTGACCTGTTTGAACCACGCATGTGGGACTGTGTACCTGAAGCCAAACCAGTACTTGATATGCGTAGGCTGCAGCCAAGTGACGCAGAACTGCTAAATTAAATATTTTGGATTTAACTCCATAGTTCTGAAAACTCTTGAAGGGTCCTACAGAGGACAGGAAAAACTTGAGTATATTCATATGTAGAAACTTTAATTTGTTTCATTTGAGACCTGGTGTTGCCAATTTGCATGGCTGGAATACTATCCATTCCACAAATGAAATTTTTACTTCTAACACCCCTTAAGCTAATTAACACACTCTTTGTAGTGGAGGTTTAAGTAATATTTGAAGATGCTAAGTAATCCTCTCTGAAGTGTTGATACCTAATTAGTTTATTTCAAATGCTAACTAACCACCTTTGGAATGTCATGCCTGATGAGGATTCTTCGAATGCCTGCTCACTTCTCTCAGGGTGTAGATTATTCCAAAATATTTTAAAGTAAATCAACACAGAGATAATGTAACCCCTAGATAGAGTTTGCTTTTAAAATCAAGAGAAAAAAGTGTCCCTTTGTGTGTGTTTGAGGCCACAGCGGCAAGGACGAGCAGAGACACGCTCTGAGTGATGTGACTCCGCTCATTTCCTTTTCCTGAACGGGTGCGCGGATGATGAGTTAGAAATGTGTGAGCCTCCATCCCCCTTTGTCTGCAAACCTTCATGACACACTCTGGCTCTACAAACACGACCAGCATCCCTCGTCCCTTTTCCATAGCCGGTCGGTGCTGACGTAGTGACGTCAAGGCGCAGACAGGCTGACACATCTGAGAAACGCGAGCATATCTGAAACAAAGGCCGGGGTGGCATCATGTTTCCTCGTGGCTGGCCTTGAGACAGATTGCGCATTCGCTGGACTCTGCCAATTCCCAGAAAAATAAAGCGTACACATGCACAGACTTATATGGTTTTGTAATATAATTTCAGAAGGGTCACGGGCCTTCCCCTTTCCTAAAATACTAGTATCTTTCAGTGCAGACTAAAAGAGAATTATCTTTGAAGGCAAAAATATCACAATAAAGTAAATGAATGTTACATTTTTTCACATCATGTCAAATCAGATTTTAGCTGAAAATATAGAGAGAATTGTCTGCCTTTGGGGTGTCTAGCAGTGGCATAAATAGTCCTGAATTCCTTATTTCTTGTCACATTTTGCTGAGGTTGGGTGTCACTTGGCAGTGAGTGATACTAGGAAGGAATGCACCTACTGGATGGGAGATTGGGCAGTGACAAGGAGAAAATTCTGAGATGTCCAAAATTAAATTACAACAGGCCTGAGAGTGGAAGGAAGAGACAAGAGAGGTTAATCAGTTAACTGCTGGCGAAACTAACAAAAGACTGATAACATTCTTGTGTGGATGTTAGAACTTTGAATTAACTTCCAGGTGGCTATTTCCACGATTATCTAGAGAGAATAGCTGAACAGACCACCAGGCGCCACCATCTCTCGCTTTGGCGTGAATTTTCTGGACTCTTGCCCACAACCAATCCAAAAGAGCAAACACTTCTCCCTTTCAGATTCTGCACCTACCCAGAACAAGCCTGGCTTCACCTTCTCTCACCCTCTTTGTCTATAACCAATGTAAATTCTTTTCAAACAATCCACATCGTTCTTCCCCCTACCTGATGTATAAAAGAGCTGTTAACATCAGGACAGCAGACATGTTGCTTTCCCCATCCAGCCTTGTTGCTCCTGGTTTAGACCGCATGCCCCAGGACCTGGTTCTTTTTCTGGCTAGCATATGGCTCAATAAACTCTTTCTTTTAGAAAGCCTTTCAGCCATGAAAGTTTTTGTTGTTGTTGTTGAACAGCACGATGCCCTACACGTAAGCCTTACAACTCTTACAAGTCTATGAGCTTCTATTTTTGAGGCACTTTTACGACCCCAGGGAAGGAGAGTGCTGGAAAATCTCCAGGACTCACAGGGAATTCATCACCTCACAGGTGGGTCAAGATGATCTGAAGTTTAGGTCTCTACACAGGATCAATTCTAACACCTTGGAATTCAGTAGCCCCTTCCCATCAAGCTTAATGATTCCCAACATTCCCTTCAAATCTTGTATTAGGGACCGGGGGATAGGCCAGAGGAGCAGGAAGAACAGGAAGCAGGAAGCAGGCCTAGGGATCAAATTTCCTCCAAGACAAAGAAGACAGAGACGAGCAATTGGTGGTATGTGAGGTCTAGTAGTCTACTTCTAAAAAGTAGAAGTTCAATTTTCCTGTGAAATTTGTTTCCTTTTCATCCCTTCCCACACATAACTCCAGCACCCTGCAAAGAGAGAGTCAGAGTTAAAAGATTCTTATTTGAAGAAACGATAATGCATAATCAAAAAAATAAAACATACAAACATTAAGACAACATTGAAAGGGACAATAAAATGTTGGTAATTATTTTTGCATTGTGAGTTTATAGGTAATTTCGGCATATGTATTTATACGCATCTTTATATGGATTGCCTGTGTTTTCTGCAATGAACATTATGCCTATTATTTCAGAAAGCACCAACAATATTTTTAGATACAAATTCTCATTTAGAAATACAACCCACCATTGTTATTAGATGCAGGCTTGGTAGGATAACTCAAGACCATGTTAAATAATTCTGGAAAATAGGGGCCCTTGCTTTCTTTAGATGCCTTGAGCTAATTACCAGTGCCAAGAAGTGTAAGCGATACATCAATGCAACTTAGCATTCAACAAACTGAATTTTGCCACGGAGAGTCTAAACACAATCTGAGCACATTATACATTCAAATATAATAGTAGCTTCAGTGATAGAAAATCCCTTTTTTGCTTGAGATTCTACTGCTTTGGATACTCTCTCTTTATCTTGGCACAATTCTAGCTTTCCCTTCTTCTTCAAGAGTCATAAATGGCTTTAGGAGAGGCTGAGAACAGCCATGCTGGCCATGCCTTCTATTTTATTCTTAGTGTGGCAGTCTAGTCTGGCTGCCGTGACCTCCTGCCTCAGCTACTCCAAGAATCTCTTAACCAACCTCTGTTTCACCTTTCCCACACTGCCAAAACCAATTTCCGTCATGTGATTACACCTTGCCTGGTGAATCGACATCTCGATCAGAAATTCAAGAGCAGATGCTCATAATTGTAAGCACTGATTTTCAGTTAAGCTGTTTCTAAAATGAATAACTTTATATAGAAACATCCAGGGAAATTAGGAGAAAGGAATTTCTTCATTGAAAACCATGCAATGAGCATCTCAATCAACTGCAGGTAGGCTGGTGTTGATTTATGTTTTCTCGTTTCAGCCATGTTCTCTTTAGGACTAGGCTTTATGGTCCATAGAAGTAGAGATTACATCTTCTACCTATTCTGAAGCCTCGACTTCATTTATGGTAAAGCTGAGCACACAGTAGATACTTTATGAATTCTTGCTGACATGATGCAGGAATGGCGGTGGAGTACCCTTTAAACGACAATCGTGCTCATAAGAGTGAGCATCTGAGGGTGGGAAACTCTTCTAAATTACAGGCTCTGGACTCACATCATCTGCATGCATCCACCTATAGAGCTGGGGTCTTTTGTCTCTCGCACAGCGCAATATTCTGCTTCTTTTCACAATCGTCTCATGGACACTTACTGAGTGTTGTTTTTCGCTACTCCCTGGATAGGTAAAGTGGATCCAAAGATGAACAAGGGACAGTCTCTCCCCTCGAGGAGTCCAAGTCTACTGGAAATTGATTTACGCAAGAGGGACCGTGACACAATGTAATAATTGCCTCACAGAGTGCGGATTTGTCCAAAGGCCTTCTCAGTTGCAAAGGGGAGCAAGAAAAGGAGAGAAAACATTCGGATTGGGCTTTGAAACACAAGTAAGACCAAACCAATATAGTCTTGAGGGAAGAACATTAGAGGCAGAGGGGATGACGTACAAAAGCACAGAGGAGTGAAAAGCAAGTTACATCTAGAGAAAGACACGTCTTCTGTGTGGCTGGAGCATATGAAGAGGTGGGAGAGGGGGAGCTGGCTTCAGGGAGAGAGGACGTGGCAGGAGGTGGGCTACAGGGCAGACTGCGATGGAGACAGAATGTGGAGAGTTAGGGGGATAACGAGAGAGGACACTTCCTCTCCTCCCTCCTTTCATGTCATTTTCCTGCATCCCAGGTGACTAGGCTCCCTCCTGTCATGATGTGAGTCACTGCCTGTCTTCTCTGTCCAGGCCTGAGAGTGGCCTGACAGAGATGAGTGCTGTTACTAACATATTCCTTCATACACAAGTGTCAACAATTAGTAATGGATGAGGCCAGGCCTGCTGGGTCACCAGCTGCCAGAAAGCTGGCTCCAGAAGTTCCAGCAGCTCCCCGACCTTGCTTACAGAGAGGTTCCTGCCTCAGGAAACAGGACAACACACTCAGAAGGGACACACCAAGAGGAAAAGTAGAAGGAAATAAAAAAACTGCAAGAGGCTGACCCAAGACTTTCCAGACAGGGAGTGGCTGTGTAAAGCCCAAGGTTTTCCTCAAACATTCCAGAATGGTCTATTAAAAAAATACAGGTTTAGTTACTTTTTCTGTTCCTTCATGTAGGAACCTCCATGGAGATATGAGGGGAAAAAAAGGTAGAAAGGCCTATTTGCTCAAGAGGAGAATTTGCTGTACAGGAATAGGCTCATTTGTAAGCAGGGAAGGCGTTTCTTGAAATGATATCATTTGTGAGGTTTCTCCAAAAATACATCAACCAGGAGACCAGGTGGCTGTTGGAAAGGCAGAGATCCTCTCCTTTGAGTGTGTAAAAGTAACTTGTAATTTGCAGTTAACTGTTGGCAATTATCATTATGTTAACTCGTGGTAGCTATTGTTGTTCTTGGAGTTGACAAATCTCTTGGCATTTTACACTTTTGGAGTCTTTTACTCAGCAAATTTTTATTGAGTGGCTACCATGTGCCAGACGCTACTCTAAATATTGGGAACATAGCCGCGAACAGCTCGTTTATAATCCAGTGGTGTGAATTCATTTAACCATGTCTTACATCAACTTTCTCATGCTGCAGGTAGGAGAGAGAAGAAAAGCGTTGTTGGAGAATCGAGGAGAGATTTGTTGATATTACCATTTTGTTTGTGACCAATCTTAGGATTTGGAGAAGGACTTGGCCACTTGGGTCCTGTTACCCAAAAGAGAGTTCCCCAAAGCTCATAGGTCACTGAAGCTTCTTCTTCTCCTCTGTGCAAATGGAAACATGTGGGGGACGTGAGAGACTCAGCCTGACAGTGAGGAACAGGAAAAGGAGCAGATTGCTAATTCCTACTGGAAGAAGGGTTCTGCCTTGCTCTGTGCTGCCCTTTTTCTCCTTATTCCAGAGCCCAGCTGCGGAGGAAGCAAACAAGGACAAAAGGCTGGAGGACCCGCCCCCAACAGAGACAGTGGCTGCAGGAGAGATGCAGGATGAGGAGTCCTGACATTGCTCTCGGTGCTGACCCTGGGATAAATTTGCTGTTCCTCACTTGGATGTGTCTGGCAGCCGTCAGCTACACAGCTGCAGACAAGGGCTGATCCCTGGCTCAGGGCCTTGCTGCACTTTCCGGCATCTGTGAGCTTCCCCTGGTGCTTGGTTGTCATGGAGCACAAAGACGGAGCAGGTGGCTGGAGGTGGCTCCCCAGGTAGTACTGATATTCTTGAGCTCAAAGATGTTGCATATGAGCAGCCAGCCTACCACGGAACCTGAGACTCTTCAAAAGAAACATGAGGTTTGTCATTATCATGATATTACACCCTATGCACTGCTGTCCTCTCTGCAGAGTTCAAATTCAACCACCAGTCAAGCTTTATGACGTAAGGCCACAAAACCTGGAAAATTTCCTTCTGTGAAAATGGCACCGTGTTATTGATGTGGTGAGCACATGGAAAGGAAGGGAATCAGCTTTTCAGTTCATTCAGTACTTTCAAGTGTTATATTTTCACCACTCGACTTTGCTTGTTGAGAATGAGAACTGTGTTTCTGTTGATCTATTTTGAGGAATTGAATAGTCTGGATCAATTTCTGGTTGAGATGTACTGGCTCCTTGGTTGGAGCGTGTGTTGAGATTGGAGACCAGCTTCCCTCACCCAGAGCTTTATCCAACCTGGCCAAATTACCCGGGATACTGGCACCCAGTCTGTTTGCACAATACATTTTTAGACTCTGAGTCACCTTAGGTTCTCTTCTTGATATCACTTTGGATTAAACTCAGCAGCATCCTAGACCTTGGTTTCTCCTTGTACAGACAGGTCGGCTTCCCAGGCTTCCCAGGCACCCCGCCTTCAGGAAGCAGAGAGGCCCAGGCAGATAAAAGGGCTGCATACATTAGACACCCACTCGCCTGGGACAGCCAGGTGTAGGTAGAAGAGTTTTATCACTTCCAGCCCTGTAAGACTCACACAAGTCTGCCCAAGGCAAAATAATAAAACAGGCCCAATTCATCCAAATCTTTTCCATCTCTCCTTGTGTTAACATTAGCTAGCGAATTCTTCCATTCTCACTAAAATAGAATTTCAAGCAGTCAGTGTTCGTTGACGTTAATTTTGCCCAGAGCTATGCGCCAGGCACTGGTCTAGGCACTGCGGATGCAGCTGTGAACAAAATAGATGCTCTACCCTCACGAAGGAGTTGAAAGCTGCCATGAGAGCTGCCATATAAACCTTTCTTAAACTAAGCATAAAGTGTAAGCATAGTATAAAGTTATACTGAGAAAATGACAAAACGAACATCAGTCAAGTATCCTCTTGAAAAGAAAAATAAGTTACAATATGAAGAACGGGCCCTGGGGAAGGAAGTGGGCACTGGCTTCTCAGAGCAGTTGGTTTGTCTATGACCAACCTGCCAGCCACAGCTGTCTCTCCCGCAGGCTGCCTTCTTTGTCATTAAGCAGCTCTCTCACATCTCATCAAGACAGGATTATGTCAAAGGTGAGAACCAACTCCTGCTCTATTTAAAACTGAATGACAGAAGACAGGTAGGAGGGGCTGGCAATAGCCTACTTACAATTATCTAACCATCAACAACAATCTCCCAACCCTAGACTTCCAGGTATAATATACCCTTCTCCTTAGCGGAACTACTCCATAATGACACCTCATGAATTTCTATCTTTTCAAGGCCCTCCTCAAATCCCTAATTTCCCCCAAAGATGACTTAATCTTCCCCCTAGCCTCGCATGACATATAGCAATTCACACAGCTGGCTCTGCACTGGAGCTGTTTCTATGAGTGCCTTTTTCTTCCCATTAAACTGAACGCCTGGGATCTAAGGCAGCTATTGTCATCTCTGTACAGTTTATAGGACATGAGTGACAGAGTGCTTCATGAACGAACTACTCTTTGCAGACCTGGATTAAAATCCTGACTCTGTTTTCTTCCTAACAAGGTGAACCCAGGCTAGCCAATTAACCACCCTGAGCCTCAGTTTCCTCATTTGTAAAATGGGAATGACAATATTGACATTGGAGTCTAAGGGCAGTGTCAGGAATATGATACTTACTCTATATGACCTGCATTGTAATGACAACGATGATGATGATGATGATGATGTAACATCCTCATCAACTTCTATGTATAAGCAATATAATACAACCGACACCAGCAGAAAACAACAATTCCGTACGAATTTCTAGTCTTTCTCACACTGACACGCTAGAGTTGCTTCGGTTGGTGGCTTGAATTTCTTCTAACGGTGGCGCTGCAGGAATGGACAGATGAATCATAATGTTTTGAAACATCTTCAATGAAAGGAAAAGGAAGAGCAGCTGCAAAGAGACATAAAAGAGCTTCACTGTGTTTTTATATCAGCCACTCGAAAAGGAATATTAATGAATCAGAATAAGACAATTTTTGATCATCAGTATTTCTGTAGAATCTTTCAAAGTTATCATTTCAGTTTAGACCAAATCTAAACTGAATCGTCTTAACGAAAGTCTCTTTTTTGCCACTTTATTTACTCGCAGGAGTTCATGGCTATGGAGGGGCATTCTGCTACACAGGAGCAATTTCAGCACCTTTTGGAAGTGTAGGACTTTGTGACAGAGGCAGGATAAAGCTATGTTGAGATTCGGAATACTGGTGTTAACTAAAGAGGGAGGCGGTCATGGCAGAGAAGACCCAGGACCATTTTAAAATTAAAGTATAGTTAACACACAGTATTATGTTAGTTTCAGGTATACAACATAATGATTCCATATACCTCACGAAGTGATCGCCATGGTAAGTCTAATAACCGTCTGTCGCCATATAAAATTTTTACGATATTATTGACTATATTCCACTATATTATGATATTATTGACTTACCGCCACGTGACTTATTTATTTTTTAAGTGGACATTTATACCTCTTAATCCTCGTCACCCATTTTGCCCACCCCTCCACTCCTCTCCCTTCTGGCAATCACCAGTTTGTTCTCTGTATCTATAAGTCTGTTTGTGTCTTAATTTGTTCATTTGTTTGTTTGTTTTTAATTCCACTTGTAAGTGAAATCCTATGGTGTTGTTCTCTGTCTTACTTATTTCAATAAGCATAATACCTTAGGTCAGGACCTTTTTATTTTTTGAGATGTGTCATCTAAGGTATATTATAATGTATTTTTTCTCCCTACTCAACTTTTACAATCAAGTCAATTTAAAATAAATACAAAAGTTGGCATTTAAATTGACAAGAAGCAACAAAAGGGCAAAGAAGAGTGAGAAGGAAGGGCTGTCATTGATTCTTGGGGATTTTAATGGAGGATAATGGAGGTGACATTGTAGATATTTTAACAGAAAAACTACTGGATTTGGACTTGAAAGATCTGCAAGTAAGTTCTGGTTCCTTCGCTTGATAGTTGAGAGGTGTCGTGATATTAACTTGTCCCTCCAAATCTCTGATCTCCATCTCTGAAAATGAAAATAAAAATACATCACTTTCCAAAAAAAAGGTCACTTACCCCACAGAGATGCTGGGGAATTAAGTAAAATGGGAAACAAAACACCTTGTAAATGAAAAGGCACCATTCACTTTAAAGCAGTTGTTTTGAACACAACGGATCTTCTGAAGTATGCAATAAGAGGAGCCAAGTAGATCAAAATACTGATACTGGTTAGTATTTCATGATGTTGTGTTTGGGCGATAATTTTGATTGTATTTTTATTT
The DNA here is from genome assembly GCF_902729225.1 of Pteropus medius. Lineage (NCBI taxonomy): Eukaryota > Metazoa > Chordata > Mammalia > Chiroptera > Pteropodidae > Pteropus > Pteropus medius. The sequence continues at coordinate 9,320,185 of NW_024347790.1, read as the reverse complement.
ATATTTTGTTATATTGCCAACCTTTCTACAATCTGCATGCGTTACTTTTGCAACCAGAGAAATTTATATTAAATAACTAATATTGCGTGGCTTAGAGATACATATCACGTAGCGAAAGCATAAAGGAATATGGAATGATGATACATACTGATGTCAGGGTTACTACTGGGAATAAGAAATGAGGTGGAATAAAGAAGAATGCATGGGGATGCTAACTATATCAGTAAAGATTAATTTCTTAAGCTGAGTGGTGGGTACCCAAGTATTTTTTTTTATTATAATTTATGCCTTTTGTGTGTTTTAAATATTTCCTTATAAATTTAAAAATAAAATATCAGTTGTGGGTACAGGGTTTATGTGTCAGGATATTTCCTGCAAGGTTGTTTGCAACAGTCAAAACATTTTAAATTAAGTGTCCAACAATAGAAAATTGGTTAAATAAATTATAGTGCAGTAAAAAAAGAAAAGCAAGATAACATTGTTAATATTACTATTAGTGTCCTGTGAAGCTTAAGTTCCCTAGTTTCATGGAGCTAGTTGCTGCATCTACCTACTGTGGGTAGAACATGTTAGAAAATTGATGCCTAATTGAAATTTTGATCTGTTCCATTTTATTTTCTCCAGTATTTTATTAAGCCCAAGATCAATGTAAATGTATTCACTGGGTGAGTATTCCTGAGGATTTAGAAATGTTCACTCAGCATTGTACATGTTTCCATAACAGATAAGAATATTTAACACTTGAACAAGAAGAAATGAAGAAGGAAACATGTGAAAGGCCCAAACGAGGCCACTTATTATCGCGATCTACAAACCTTTTTTTGGCATACTGGCCTCTACTTTCCAGACGAGAAGGTTTGCTTTCAGTTGACTTTTGTTTCCTTCCTCTTATCAAATTGTTAAACTAAGGGGACAGTTTATCGCTTATTCATTAGGCTCCACTAGGGACAGTATACAGTAAGGGGCCTCACCAAGGAGTTGATATTTCTGTCCATCTCCTGTTGCACAACCCGCCCCAAAATTCTTAGGAATGTAGCTTTCAAATCAATGATGAAAGACAACTGACTTTTTGCTCTGTTCTCAGGTGAGTAAACTGATTTTTCAGCTCAATGTCAATTTTTTCATTTTTAAAAATGAAAAAAAAACCCCACATATTATTTCGTAAATATGTATGTTGCTGATGTGGATATGGGCACCAGCCACTAGGTGTCATAAGAGTGAGTTACAGAATCATTTCAGAAAATCACCAGGTTTTACTTAAACAGGAGGGTGAGCTGGATCTGTCATCAGCCCCTTGACATTCCTGCTTCTGCCCCATTCACTTCAACAGCTCATTGATCTTTGCCAAACTTTCAGGAAGGATCCAACGGAGCTTTCTGGGAATATTAACATATGTACTGCTTCTCTCTGTAGTATTTGCATTTCAAATTTTATCTCAAATTATTGAAATGTTTATTCTCCATTTAGAATCCAAAAGCAAAAAGAGGAGCTATATTTCAGGGATGGGAAGAAGTATGAAACCTTTAAATTATTCATGCTTCTGGCAAAACTTGCAACTACATTCAGTTTTATACTTGCGTGTGCGTAGTCTTGGAATAATGTTATCGTGTAGAAGCTTGAAAATGCAGTTTATAAGTGAAATGTCTAGTTTTCAAAGTCTGTACCTGTGGGTCACATATGGGACTACATAAATCATCAGTAAAAAATAAGTATGAAATTTAAATTGAATTGGAAATTATTTTATTGTATACCACAAGTCACCTCTTATCTTAATTTTAATGACAGCTACCTTTTATCATAAAATGCCCTTCATGTTTGTTTCAAGCTTAAAAGTAAAGTGCCTACATATGGTTTGACCATTTGACTCAACTCCATTTGTTAGCTTTATTCTACATTAAATGTCTGTATTATTTGTCTTACATGTAGAAAAAAACAGCAACAATGGGAGAGCTCCATTAGTCACTTAGTAATCATCTCTGGTATCAGATCAACCACAGTGGTATCACAGGGTTCGTTTTTCAAGAAACTCTTATTTTACTTAGCATGGCCCCAAAGCACAAGAAGTAGTGATGCTGGTAGTTCAGACATGCCAAAGAGAAGCCCTGAAGTGCTTCCTTGAAGTAACAGGTGAGTACTGTATAATAAGACATTTTGAGAGAGAGAGAAAGAGAGAGAGAGAGAGCGCGAGCACATCCATATAACTTTTTTATATCGTTCTAATTTATTATTAGTTATTGTTAATCTCTACTGTGCCTAATTTATAAATTAAGCTTTATCGTAGGTATGGATGTATAGGAAAAAACATAGTATAGATAGGGTTCGGTGCTGTCTGACCTGGGGGTCTTGGAAAGTATCCCCCGCAGATAAGGGGGCCTACTGCACCATAGTGTGGCTCTCATAACGACACAGGTCTCTCCAAGGTACTCTTGCTCTTTTCCATTCCCATAGCGTAATTAGTGGGAAAATGATTTCCTGACATCTCTCGTCACTCAAATTAACATTTTTTTTTTTTTACCTTCTATAATTGTTGATTTACAGACCCTACTCTAGATTTTCAAACTCTCTTCACTTATTGCCTCCTGAGAGCATGAGGATTATGTTTACCACGGTTTTCCCAGCAAAATGCCTCATGCAATGTGGATGATCAATAACTATCTCCTGGAATATATGCAATGAACAAAATAACAGCTAAAATGTATTGAGCACCTACTGTGTGCAAGGTACTCTTCTAAGCAATTTACAGTTAATCCTCCAACAACCTTATGAGAAACGATACTTTATTATCCTCACTTCACAGGTGAGACAGAAAGAGGTTCAATAATTTGCCCTGATTTTTACTAGTTAGGATCCAACTTCAGCTAGCAAATGGTAGAGATGGGATTTAAATATAAGTATTATGACTCCAAAGCAAATCTTCTCTTTTTTTCCCCCAGTTTTATTGAGATGTAATTAATACATAACATTGTGTAAGCTTTCGATGTACAACATAAGGGTGTGATTTATGTACATAGTGCAAAATGATTACCGCAATCGGTTAACACATCTATCACCTCAGTGAGCCAGCCTTCTTAATTCCCATTATATATATATGATCTCTTAGAAAGCCTGGAGTGCCTTCTCACTCCTCCCTTTCTCCTATAACACTGGACATTTCCAAGTCGATCCATATCTCCTTTAAGATAAAAATTTGAAGTTTTACTCTTACCCAAATCACTGGTGCCAGCAAGATACAAAAAGTCCAACATCTGAGAATGACTTTCCCAGAATCCCTTGCCTCCCCTGGGTTCCCAGCATGTTGCACAACCCTGGCCTGCTCCCACACTCAGAGTTATAAAAGCAAGGCTGAGAACAGCGATCTTAGACCTTGGCTCCTGGGTCTCGTTTGGTTTCGCTGCTGGTTTGGGCTTCTGCCTGTGCAGGAAGGACTCTGCTTCTCATCAGCACCTCCTGCTTGCTGTGAATTCCCTGCCTGAGGCCTGGGCTTGGTTTCCCTCTACTTGATTGTTCTTCCTCGTGTAGACCTGGGCCTGGTCACCGGTTGCTTGTCCCTTCATGCTTTGGAATGCTCAGATTCAGAATTCACCCTTGCTTCCTATAACTAATAAGACTATGCATCCTTCATATGTTTGTGAATATCCTTGCCTTGAACCCGTATATCCTCTCCATGCCATGTGAAGAAGTTAGGCTGTCAGTTCTGGTCATTTAATATACCTCTTGGGCTGTCCCCACAACCTGAGGTGGACGTTTTTACACTAGCATTTTCTTGTTTTCCCCATTATCAATGAAAATCCCTTAGTATATCTCCTCTATGCATTCCTTTCTTTCTCTTCTTGCTAATATTCCTTGGCTTACTTCCACTCTGTGACCTCTGGTTTTACAAGAGAACCAGATGCAGATGTGGGGAACTTTACTGACTTTTTTCTGCAGAACCTCTGCAGAGTTGCTGTGGTGAAGCCATTCGTACTAACAATAGTATATACTTTTCTCTGTGGTGTGGAAGTGGGGATAAGGAGGGTCCAGGGTGTTGACCAGAAGAATGTTTCAAAAACTGTATGTAAGGGACAACAGAGATAAAAGGCAGAAACAAATAAACAAACAAAAAATCGTTTTTTGTTTGTTTTTGACCAGGAGAGTATTCAGAGAGAAAAACAATCAATTAAAATAAGATCTAATTGACTCCTTTAGCTAAGCTTTTCTTTTGTGCTATGAGTGTATGTCAGGGAAACTGCTGGGACCATCTGCTAAATGTTTATTTCCATTGTTACTTCCGAGGCGCCAAAAAAAAGCCTGTAATGGGAAGAAAGAGGAAAAGAGCCTTTAAGATTGTTGGAGAATGATCAAGAAAAGAAAAAGCCAGAAGGCAAAGTCAGGCCCTGGTTCTACCTTCCTCTTTATATCCAGAAAGTTCTAGAACAGGCGAGTCTACTTTTTCAAGGTGTTATTACTTGGATCTCTGCTTTTTTTTTTTATCATTATTGATACCACCCTTTTACTTCAGAGGGAATGATGACTTGGGAGGGAGACATTTTGTCATTTGTCAATACTATTTTGAAAGGACAGAGGAAATAGAGCAAAGACAGGAAATGAACCACTCTGTTTGTTAGCTCTTCTGGAAAAAGTTTGAGAAGAGTGATGTCTTCAGCCAAAATAAGGTACCAGAGCTTGTCTGTACAATTTAATTATTCATGCTTCCCCTGCCCACAATTAGTCTGGATAATCAAATACTGGGTGACCCAGAAAGACTAAAAAACAATGAAGCATTTTCCAGTGGCCTCACATACTCCTGAGGTTTAATCCTGCTTGCTGATATCTAAGAATAGCTTTATTATGGAAAAATTGAAGAAGAAAGTAATTACCATCTCTGAACAAAACTTGAAAATTTGTGTTTACATTGGATTAAATTTCTAAGAGGAAGAATAGGGGTTTTCTGTTCCCTGAACTATAAGAATTTATGTAGACAATACCCAAACTGACAATGGCTTCAGAGTCAATTACCCTGAATCTGGTTGCCAAATACTAATTTTATTTGGTGAAAGGCAAAGTGAGTCTACTTGTTTAGTCAAACCTCAAACTGGCCTGCAAATGTCAAATTCTTGGTTTTTTCCACCTGAATAAAAGAGCCTCTACTTAAACATTGTGAATTTCTAGATTAAAGCTCACATACAGAACTTACTTTCAAGTACGGTAACCATTTAGCAAAGATCTTTGGGCACCTCAATAAATATACCCTTTGGCTGGAATACAGCAGAGCAGAATTTGGTTAAAAAGTCAATCTGTTCAGAATAAGTTAAAGTGAAATTTTAATACTTTATGGAATAAATTATTTTACACTCTTCTTATGAAGGGCCACATTTTGGGTGAAAGTAAATGATTGTAGTGCTTAATAGGCACTATCCCATGTGGTCCTCACATCCCCAAAAGGCAGATATATTTATCCAATTGTTCTATTGCTACCTCTCTTTTTCTGAAGCATTTCAGGGTAACTTATAGATATGCTGCCTCCGTACTTCTAAAAACTTTAGTATGAATTTTCTGTTAACGAGGACTTTCATTCTTTTTAGTAAAAGAAAAGTAATGTCTGGTCCAAGATCCAATCTAGGGTCATAGATTGCATTTAGTTGTCACATCTTTTTAATGTCCTTCAATCTGTCCTTCAACAGTTCCATAGTCTTTTGTGTCTTCCATGACCTTGGTATTTTTGAATAGTACATGTCAGTTATCTTGTAGACTGTCCCTCAAAATATGGGAAATCTCAGCAGAGAAATAAAAAGAGTGAGAAGAACAAAATGAAAGATTTAGAATTGAAAAATACAGTAACTGATGCAAGAAAATCACTGGATGAACTCTTAAAAAAATGGAGATGAAAAAGGAAAATGTCAGTAAACTTGACCATAGATCAATCAAAATTATCTAATGTGAAGAGCACAGGGAAAAAATATTGTAAAACAAAACAGAACAAAAACAGAGCCTCAAGAGCCTATGTGACATCATGAAAACGTCTAACATATATGTAATTGAGTCCTGAAGAGAGAAGAGGGAGATAGGAAAAAAAAAAACTTGAAGGAATGATGGCCAAACCTTCCTATGTTTGGTGAAAGACATGAATTTATAGATTTAAGAAGTTTAACAAATTAAAAACAGGATAAGTTCAAGAAAGCTATGGCTAGACATACTATAACCTGCTAGAAATAAATGATATAGAAAAAAACCTTGGAAACAGCTAGCGGGAAAAAAAAAGACACATTACATACAGGAGAATGATGATCTGAATGACTGCAGTTTCTCATCAAAACCATAGAAACCAGAAGACAGTGGAACAACTTCTTTTCTGAAGGACAGCATCAAATATTTAAAAGTTCATATCCTTTATCTTAGAATTACACTTCTAGGAATTCATTATAAATATCTTAAAAAAGAGTACCTAAAAATTCTCATCACGGTGTTGCTTAAAATAGCAAAAACTATCAATAAATATTTATCAATAGGAAAGGGATTAAATATATTATTGTATATTCATATAAATTGCTATGTGACCACTTAAAATTTTATCTATTTATTGACATACAAGATATCCACAACCTTGTTAAATTTTTTAAGCAAGCTATTAAAAGGCATGTATGATATATTTTCTGAATGTACAAATAACAAGTTCTCACTAAAGTAAAGAAGAAACTTTGTCTAAGGAACAAAGACCAAATAGCCAAACTACCATTAGGTTCAGAAATTATTATTTTCAACATTATTTCATCTTGGTGTGAAAATTTTCAAATCGCAGCCAAGAAGCCATGTCTTCTTAATTTAAGTGTTCCTCTTGAAAAGCCCATTTAATATAACTGTGATAGATTGTTTCAAACAATCCCCAATAAATCATGCCTCCCTGTGTCCCACCTCCTTTGCTCTGTGAATTTGCCACTTCTCCGGATGTATTTTCCTTCAATCTAACCGTCCTTGTGGCTTGCTTTGACCAATAGAATATAGTCAGAATGATGTTAGGGGATTTTTGAGCCTGTTCCTTAAGCAGCCTTGTAGCTCCCACTTCTGTTTTTGGAACCTAGCAACTTAACTAAGTAAAGGCTATCCTACTGGAAAGAGGCCACATGAGGAGCAAGGCCCAGGAGGACGGGAGACCATGTGAAGAGAGAAGACACACAAAAGAGAATGGAGGCACCACAGATAACAGCCAGCACCAAGGCCCAGACTTGGGTGTGAAGCTGTTCTGAATTCTCCAGCTCCAGTCATGTTGTCCCAGCTGACAACGTGTGGCACAAAGATAAGCCATTTTCACTGAGTTCTGCCTGAACCCCTAATCCACAGGGTCGGCAGCAAGTGGTGACTGCTTTAAGACACTAAGTGTGGTAGTTTGTTACACAGTAATAGGTGACTGAAACAATACCATTCAGTTAAAAATCTTGACAACAATTTATATACTGCTTCTAGCTAAGGAATAAGAAAGTGTCAGGAACATAATATAGTGACCATTTGAATGAAAGGACAAGAGCAAAATAGCTCCTATTAAAAAGACTGAATTTGGGTATTCAAGTAAAGCTCAACGCTTTCTCTCCAAGGCAGTATCTATCACCGTAATCCTACTATTAAAAAAAAAAATTGAAACTTTAAGATTTTGGCACTTAGAATTGTTATGTAGCATTAAATTCATTTCACAGAAGTATCGTTGAAAATCCACAGTAACAGAGTAAATAAAGCAATATTCTGCGAAAATGACTGTCATAATTCGTGGCAGAGAAAAATTTGTGTTCCTTATAGAGACATCTGCAATGCAAACAAATTATCAAAGTGATCTCAGTGCACACATTTTTATTTAAATAACTCGTACTACCTTTGACAGCTTATTGAATCTTTCTCATTCCAAGTCCTGAACAAGCAATGTAGGTCCAGGTCATTCCACATGTTGACATTATGAGAAACATACCTTTCAGTAACTGCAAAAAAACCCCCAAAAGTGTGCATTTAAAATCATATTCTCCCAGTTCTATCCCAGTGTCAATAACTAGCAATCATATCAGAAATCGACCTAATATAGGATTGTAGAGATTATTCTTGAATACATTAAAATCATTCTCCAAAAAGGAAACTAATTCTAAAGAGACCACCGTTCTAAGAGAAGTTCTTTCAAAATTTAAGACAGTAAAAGTAACGGCACCCATAAGAATAATGTGATATATCATTTTTAAAATCACTTACACTATTTTATTTGATCCTCGTAATAGGTAGATATCAATTTTGTAGACTGAGAAACAGAGGCCCACACAGATGAAAAAGGTGCTCACTGTCACTATAAGAACAGTATCTATTACATTGTAAACCTAAGTTTCCTAAGAGTTAAGCAAACGTCTAATTCTTCAGTTGTGTGTTATAAGTGGAAATGACAATATGTAGGCACGGCCAGCACTGTGACACAGACCAGGGATGGGGACACAGCACTGTTCCATTTCCATTAGAGCATAAATTTCATGGGACTCTTTCAGACACTGTCAGACTTCTATAATTTGTCCTGATAACCCCAAAGGTAAAACAACTCTTTTTTATGGTAAATCATTTCCTATGATACCTTATTCTGTAAAACAATGAACAAACAAATTGGGAGCGAATATTGAACAAAAATGGTATCCAAAGAGAATCTAAAATATCCTCTAATATTTCATACCTTAGAAAGTGATTGTAAATTAAACTATTCCCTTACCTAAAGAAGGCTGCCCAACAAGCTTAAAACTTAATGATTTATTGTGGGGTCTATTTTGTTGTTAGTTATCAGAATGGAGCATACCAAGATGTCAATTAACTAAGAATTTATTTTTTAGACAATAATATACTGACACCTTCACAAGTATCAAAGAATTTGAACTTCTAAGAAAATTTATCATTAAGTTAAAAATGATAAATATTTATAAGAAAGCAAGCTAGGATTTTAGTAAGTTAAGTAAAGGAGAGTTGGAAACAGCATGTGAATATTAAAGCTAAATAACAGGAATGGTGACTGCTCAGGGAACAATGAAATGAAGACAACTTGAAAATGTTGACAAATAGATGGGCAGGATTTAGGAAGTCGTTTTAGGAAGTAGAACATAATAAGGAAAAGCAAAAAGAAGGACGAGCAAGACCGATTTGGAAGTTAGGGGAGAAATAGAAATACATTTGTTTGGAGGTCAAGTTCTCCAAATCCCCCAGATGCTTTCATTAGTAACAGAGTCATTTTACTTTCTCTTCTTTGAAGAGAAGATTTGGAGAATATTTATTTTAAGATGTGATGGAAAATTAAAGTGAAAATTAATTATTCAATGAGTTAGGCTACAAAACCATCTCTTCCCCACTGTATTCATCACGAAATCTCATACTCTTCTATATTCTTGATCTCTGTGAATGTCTGTAGTTAGAGCTGAGCTGCTTGGGACAACATAGGAGAGGGTATCCTCTGCCAGCAGAGGTCCTTCTCCATCCTTCCCTGAACTGCGCTTGTGGTGGGGTAGTCTGTGCAAAATTGTGGTCTTTCGCCAAAAGACAAGTGGAACAGATACTTCAAGAATATCAGTTTAAAGGGGAACCAAATATCAAATTAGCTTTCTCCAAGGCACGCCATATTTCTGTCTGGTCCTGATTGTAATATTTAACATGCAATCTTATAATAAGTCCAATTACTTGTCTAAATTGCCCATAAGCTTCCCAAGGACTGAGACTAAGACTTTTTTTGTTTTGTAAAAGGAACATGTTCACCTAAAGTGTTTGATCTTGAAGTATAATGAACTGACCATCCAAAGATCAAGATTTAGCAGGGTCTACCTAGCACTGTCCAGGGAAGAATGACTTTGAGTCAAATAGATAAGAATATTGTTTGCTAAAGAGGCATACTTTTTTTAAAAAAATTATTTATTTAAATTAGTTCCAAGTATACAGTACATTGGTCAGACATCTATATAGTTCACAAAACAATCCCCCCAATTGCTCCCTCCCTCCCCTGACCTTCCGCCTAGCCATGATATTAATGCTAACTGCATTCCCTATGCTGTGCTCCCAATCCATCCCTGTGCCCAACTATCAGCTACTAATTTGTACTTCTTTGACCCTTCATCCCATTCTCCCAGCCCCTTAACTCCCACTCTCTGTCTGTCACCAAATTGTCCACTATATTTGTGAGTCTGTTTTTGATTAGTTTGTTCTCTTTGTTCCTTAGATACCACATATAAGTGAAATCATATGGTATTTATTTTTCTCTGTCTGACATTTCACTCAGCATAATAACCTCTAGGTCCATCCATGTTGTTGCAAATGGTAGGATTTCATGTTGTTGTTGTTGTTTTTTAATGGCTGAGTAATATTCCATTGTATATATAAACCATAATTTCTTTATCCAATCGTCTGTTGATGGGCATTTAGGTTGCTTCCACATCTTGGCTATTGTAAATTGTGCTGCCATGAATATTGGAGTGCATAGACCCTTACAAATTATTGTTTTGGTTTTCTTTGAATAAATACCCAGAAGTGCAATTGCTGGGTCAAAAGGTATATCCATTTTTAATTTTTTGAGAAACCTCCATACTGTTTTCCATAGTGGCTGTACCAATTTGCAATGCCACCAACAATGTATAAAGGTTCCCTTTTAAAGAGGCATTCTTTATTGTGGGATAAGTACAGGTATTGTGAGTGAAATACCCTTTAAAACTATCTTCTCTTTGGTTCGACTTCGTCTTTACCGAGTAAACTACTGATTGCTCATTTCCTAGATATCGTCATATAAGGGATAAAGAGTTCTAGATGGAGAAGACCAAATCTGTGATCACTGGAAAAATATATCAACCATTACAAGTCGATTAATTTACATTGTAATATTTCCCTCATAAGTGTGATTAGCAAAGAGATAGGATCTCTAAATCCGATAACTCTGTGTATGCAAACAAAATTTAACGTCCGTACCTCTCAATCTGGTGACCACGTCAAAGCACTATTACCCTTTCTGAGGTCTAGGGAAAATCAAATCAAATAATATATATGTAATCATTTTTATGAAACTCCTACACGTACTTTTCCTCTTTGAAAAGAACGACCTGCATATTTCAAAGGATATTTTAACTTTGATTGTTTTCTCCCTAAAATTTCATTTTATTTTGGTAGTACTTTTGGCCAGTAGAAATTTTATAATCTTGAC